>NW_026646802.1:0-295530 GCF_949987535.1 Balaenoptera acutorostrata | reverse complement strand
ACCCTAACTCTAACCCTAACCCTAAGCTACCCTTGATTGCTTCTGCCTCCAATAGATTTCCTAAGCACTAGTGTTTTAAGGAACAGGTTAAAAAGAGAATCCTAATGTGATTTCTTGATACTGGGTGTGTTCCTTATCTTCTCCTAGTGTCTAAACTCTTCTCCATGGCTGGACCCCCAAATAATATTCCTTTACGTGCTAAGGGGTATCTAGAGAGTGGGATAGGTTTAATAACTAACCTCACCCTATGGCGTACCCTAACCCTAACCCCTACCCTAACACTAACGCGTACCCTAATCCTAACCCGTACCCTAAACCGAGCCCTAACCCTAACACTAACCCTAACCCTAACCCTAACCCATACTCTACGCCCTACCCGAACTCCTCCCCGAACCCGTACCCTAAGCCGTACCCTAACCCTCACCCTAACCCTAACCCTAACCCTAAGCTACCCTTGACTGCTTCTGCCTCCAATAGATTTCCTAAGCACTAGTGTTTTAAGGAACAGGTTAAAAAGAGAATCCTAATGTGATTTCTTGATAATGGGTGTGTTCCTTATCTTCTCCTAGTGTCTAAACTCTTCTCCATGGCTGGACCCCCAAATAATATTCCTTTACGTGCTAAGGGGTATCTAGAGAGTGTGATAGGTTTAATAACTACCCTCACCCTAACGCGTACCCTAACCCTAACCCCTACCCTAACCCTAATGCGTACCCTAATCCTAACCCGTAACCTAAACCGAGCCCTAACCCTAACACTAACCCTAACCCTAACCCTAACACATACCCTACGCCCTACCCGAACCCCTCCCTGAACCCGTACCCTAAGCCGAACCCTAACCCTCACCCTAACCCTAACCCTAACACTAAGCTCCCCTTGACTGCTTCTGCCTCCAATAGATTTCCTAAGCACTAGTGTTTTAAGGAACAGGTTAAAAAGAGAATCCTAATGTGATTTCTTGATAATGGGTGTGCTCCTTATCTTCTCCTAGTGTCTAAACTCTTCTCCATGGCTGGACCCCCAAATAATATTCCTTAACGTGCTAAGGGGTGTCTAGAGAGTGGGATAGGTTTAATAACTAACCTCACCCTATCGCGTACCCTAACCCTAACCCCTACCCTAACACTAACGCGTACCCTAATCCTAACCCGTACCCTAAACCGAGCCCTAACCCTAACACTAACCCTAACCCTAACCCTAAATCATACCCTACGCCCTACCCGAACCCCTCCCCGAACCCGTACCCTAAGCCGTACCCTAAACCTCACCCTAACCCTAACCCTAACCCTAAGCTACCCTTGACTGCTTCTGCCTCCAGTAGATTTCCTAAGCACTAGTGTTTTAAGGAACAGGTTAAAAAGAGAATCCTAATGTGATTTCGTGATAATGGGTGTGTTCCTTATCTTCTTCTAGTGTCTAAACTCTTCTCCATGGCTGGACCCACAAATAATATTCCTTTACGTGCTAAGGGGTATCTAAAGAGTGTGATAGGTTTAATAACTAACCTCACCCTATCGCGTACCCTAACCCTAACCCCTATCCTAACACTAACGCGTAACCTAATCCTAACCCGTACCCTAAACCGAGCCCTAACCCTAACACTAACCCTAACCCTAACCCTAAACCATACCCTACGCCCTACCCGAACCCCTCCCCGAACCCGTACCCTAAGCCTTACCCTAACCCTCACCCTCACCCTAACGATAAGCTACCCTTGACTGCTTCTGCCTCCAATAGATTTCCTAAGCACTAGTGTTTTAAGGAACAGGTTAAAAAGAGAATCCTAATGTGATTTCTTGATAATGGGTGTGTTCCTTATCTTCTCCTAGTGTCTAAACTCTTCTCCATGGCTGGACCCCCAAATAATATTCCTTTACGTGCTAAGGGGTATCTAGAGAGTGTGATAGGTTTAATAACTACCCTCACCCTATCGCGTACCCTAACCCTAACCCCTACCCTAACACTAACGCGTACCCTAATCCTAACCCGTACCCTAAACCGAGCCCTAACCCTAACACTAACCCTAACCCTAACCCTAAACCATACCCTACGCCCTACCCGAACCCCTCCCCGAACCCGTACCCTAAGCCGGACCCTAATCCTCACCCTCACCCTAACCCTAACCCTAAGCTACCCTTGACTGCTTCTGCCTCCAATAGATTTCCTAAGCACTAGTGTTTTAAGGAAAAGTTTAAAAAGAGAATCCTAATGTGATTTCTTGATAATGGGTGTGTTCCTTATCTTCTCCTAGTGTCTAAGCTCTTCTCCATGGCTGGATCCCCAAATAATATTCCTTTACGTGCTAAGGGGTATCTAGAGAGTGGGATAGATTTAATAACTACTCTCACCCTAAAGCGTACCCTAACCCTAACCGCTACCCTAAACCTAACGCGTACCCTAATCCTAACCCGTACCCTAAACCGAGCCCTAACACTAACACTAACCCTAACCCTAACCCTAACCCATACCCTACGCCCTACCCAAACCCCTCCCCGAACCCGTACCCTAAGCCGTACCCTAACTCTCACCCTAACTCTAACCCTAACCCTAAGCTACCCTTGATTGCTTCTGCCTCCAATAGATTTCCTAAGCACTAGTGTTTTAAGGAACAGGTTAAAAAGAGAATCCTAATGTGATTTCTTGATACTGGGTGTGTTCCTTATCTTCTCCTAGTGTCTAAACTCTTCTCCATGGCTGGACCCCCAAATAATATTCCTTTACGTGCTAAGGGGTATCTAGAGAGTGGGATAGGTTTAATAACTAACCTCACCCTATGGCGTACCCTAACCCTAACCCCTACCCTAACACTAACGCGTACCCTAATCCTAACCCGTACCCTAAACCGAGCCCTAACCCTAACACTAACCCTAACCCTAACCCTAACCCATACTCTACGCCCTACCCGAACTCCTCCCCGAACCCGTACCCTAAGCCGTACCCTAACCCTCACCCTAACCCTAACCCTAACCCTAAGCTACCCTTGACTGCTTCTGCCTCCAATAGATTTCCTAAGCACTAGTGTTTTAAGGAACAGGTTAAAAAGAGAATCCTAATGTGATTTCTTGATAATGGGTGTGTTCCTTATCTTCTCCTAGTGTCTAAACTCTTCTCCATGGCTGGACCCCCAAATAATATTCCTTTACGTGCTAAGGGGTATCTAGAGAGTGTGATAGGTTTAATAACTACCCTCACCCTAACGCGTACCCTAACCCTAACCCCTACCCTAACCCTAATGCGTACCCTAATCCTAACCCGTAACCTAAACCGAGCCCTAACCCTAACACTAACCCTAACCCTAACCCTAACACATACCCTACGCCCTACCCGAACCCCTCCCTGAACCCGTACCCTAAGCCGAACCCTAACCCTCACCCTAACCCTAACCCTAACACTAAGCTCCCCTTGACTGCTTCTGCCTCCAATAGATTTCCTAAGCACTAGTGTTTTAAGGAACAGGTTAAAAAGAGAATCCTAATGTGATTTCTTGATAATGGGTGTGCTCCTTATCTTCTCCTAGTGTCTAAACTCTTCTCCATGGCTGGACCCCCAAATAATATTCCTTAACGTGCTAAGGGGTGTCTAGAGAGTGGGATAGGTTTAATAACTAACCTCACCCTATCGCGTACCCTAACCCTAACCCCTACCCTAACACTAACGCGTACCCTAATCCTAACCCGTACCCTAAACCGAGCCCTAACCCTAACACTAACCCTAACCCTAACCCTAAATCATACCCTACGCCCTACCCGAACCCCTCCCCGAACCCGTACCCTAAGCCGTACCCTAAACCTCACCCTAACCCTAACCCTAACCCTAAGCTACCCTTGACTGCTTCTGCCTCCAGTAGATTTCCTAAGCAATAGTGTTTTAAGGAACAGGTTAAAAAGAGAATCCTAATGTGATTTCGTGATAATGGGTGTGTTCCTTATCTTCTTCTAGTGTCTAAACTCTTCTCCATGGCTGGACCCACAAATAATATTCCTTTACGTGCTAAGGGGTATCTAAAGAGTGTGATAGGTTTAATAACTAACCTCACCCTATCGCGTACCCTAACCCTAACCCCTATCCTAACACTAACGCGTAACCTAATCCTAACCCGTACCCTAAACCGAGCCCTAACCCTAACACTAACCCTAACCCTAACCCTAAACCATACCCTACGCCCTACCCGAACCCCTCCCCGAACCCGTACCCTAAGCCTTACCCTAACCCTCACCCTCACCCTAACCCTAAGCTACCCTTGACTGCTTCTGCCTCCAATAGATTTCCTAAGCACTAGTGTTTTAAGGAACAGGTTAAAAAGAGAATCCTAATGTGATTTCTTGATAATGGGTGTGTTCCTTATCTTCTCCTCGTGTCTAAACTCTTCTCCATGGCTGGACCCCCAAATAATATTCCTTTACGTGCTAAGGGGTATCTAGAGAGTGGGATAGGTTTAATAACTACCCTCACCCTAACGCGTACCCTAACCCTAACCCCTACCCTAATCCTAATGCGTACCGTAATCCTAACCCGTACCCTAAACCGAGCCCTAACCCTAACACTAACCCTAACCCTAACCCATACCCTACGCCCTACCCGAAAGCATCCCCGAACCCGTACCCTAAGCCATACCCTAAACCTCACCCTAACCCTAACCCTAACCCTAAGCTACCCTTGACTGCTTCTGCCTCCAATAGATTTCCTAAGCACTAGTGTTTTAAGGAACAGGTTAAAAAGAGAATCCTAATGTGATTTCGTGATAATGGGTGTGTTCCTTATCTTCTCCTAGTGTCTAAACTCTTCTCCATGGCTGGACCCCCAAATAATATTCCTTTACGTGCTAAGGGATATCTATAGAGTGGGATAGGTTTAATAACTACCCTCACCCTAACGCGTACCCTAACCCTAACCCCTACCCTAACCCTAACGCGTACCCTACTCCTAACCCGTACCCTAAACCGAGCCCTAAAACTAACACTAACCCTAACCCTAACCCTAACCCATACCCTACGCCCTAACCGAACCCCTCCCTGAAACCGTACCCTAAGCCGTACCCTAACCCTCACCCTAACCCTTACCCTAAACCTAAGCTACCCTTGACGGCTTCTGCCTCCAATAGATTTCCTAAGCACTAGTGTTTTAAGGAACAGGTTAAAAAGAGAATCCTAATGTGATTTCTTGATAATGGGTGTGTTCCTTATTTTCTCCTCGTGTCTAAACTCTTCTCCATGGCTGGACCACCAAATAATATTCCTTTACGTGCTAAGGGGTATCTAGAGAGTGTGATAGGTTTAATAACTACCCTCACCTTAACGCGTACCCTAACCCTAACCCCTCCCTACCCTAACACTAACGCATACCCTAATCCTAACCCGTACCCTAAACCGAGCCCTAACCCTAACACTAACTCTAACCCTAACCCTAACCCATACCCTACGCCCTACCCGAACCCCTCACTGAACCCCTACCCTAAGCCATACCCTAACCCTCACCCTAACCCTAACCCTAACCCTAAGCTACCCTTGACTGCTTCTGCCTCCAATAGATTTCCTAAGCACTAGTGTTTTAAGGAAGAGGTTAAAAAGAGAATCCTAATGTGATTTCTTGATAATGGGTGTGTTCCTTATCTTCTCCTAGTGTCTAAACTCTTCTCCAAGGCTGGACCCCCAAATAATATTCCTTTACGTGCTAAGGGGTATCTAGAGAGTGGGATAGGTTTAATAACTAACCTCACCCTATCGCGTACCCTAACCCTAACCCCTACCCTAACACTAACGCGTACCCTAATCCTAATCCGTACCCTAAACCGAGCCCTAACCCTAACACTAACCCTAACCCATACCCTACGCCCTACCCGAACCCCTCCCCGAACCCGTACCCTAAGCCGTACCCTAACCCTCACCCTAACCCTAACCCTAATCCTAAGCTACCCTTGAAGGCTTCTGCCTCCAATAGATTTCCTAAGCACTAGTGTTTTAAGGAACAGGTTAAAAAGAGAATCCTAATGTGATTTCTTGATAATGGGTGTGTTCCTTATTTTCTCCTCGTGTCTAAACTCTTCTCCATGGCTGGACCCCCAAATAATATTCCTTTACGTGCTAAGGGGTATCTAGAGAGTGTGATAGGTTTAATAACTACCCTCACCCTAACGCGTACCCTAACCCTAACCCCTACCCTAACCCTAACGCGTACCCTAATCCTAACCCGTACCCTAAACCGAGCCCTAACCCTAACACTAACCCTAACCCTAACCCTAACACATACACTACGCCCTACCCGAACCCCTCCCCGAACCCGTACCCTAAGCCATACCCTAACCCTCACCCTAACCCTAACCCTAACCCTAAGCTACCCTTGACTGCTTCTGCCTCCAATAGATTCCCTAAGCACTAGTGTTTTAAGGAACAGGTTAAAAAGAGAATCCTAATGTGATTTCTTGATAATGGGTGTGTTCCTTATCTTCTCCTCGTGTCTAAACTCTTCTCCATGGCCGGACCCCCAAATAATATTCCTTTACGTGCTAAGGGGTATCTAGAGAGTGGGACAGGTTTAATAACTAACCTCACCCTATCGTGTACCCTAACCCTAACCCCTACCCTAACCCGAACGCGTACCCTAATCCTAACCCGTACCCTAAACTGAGCCCTAACCCTAACACTAACCCTAACCCTAACCCTAACCCATACCCTACGCCCTACCCGAACCCCTCCCCGAACCCGTACCCTAAGCCGTACCCTAACCCTCACCCTAACCCTAACCCTAAACCTAAGCTACCCTTGATGGCTTCTGCCTCCAATAGATTTCCTAAGCACTAGTGTTTTAAGGAACAGGTTAAAAAGAGAATCCTAATGTGATTTCTTGATAATCGGTGTGTTCCTTATTTTCTCCTCGTGTCTAAACTCTTCTCCATGGCTGGACCCCCAAATAATATTCCTTTACGTGCTAAGGGGTATCTAGAGAGTGGGATAGGTTTAATAAGTAACCTCACCCTATCGCATACCCTAACCCTAACCCCTAGCCTAACCCTAACGCGTACCCTAATCCTAACCTGTACCCTAAACCGAGCCGTAACCCTAACACTAACCCTCACCCTAACCCTAACCCATACCCTACGCCCTACCCGAACCCCTCCCCGAACCCGTACCCTAAGCCTTACCCTAACCCTAACCCTAACCCTAAGCTACCCTTGACTGCTTCTGCCTCCAATAGATTTCCTAAGTACTAGTGTTTTAAGGAACAGGTTAAAAAGAGAATCCTAATGTGATTTCTTGATAATGGGTGTGTTCCTTATCTTCTCCTCGTGTCTAAACTCTTCTCCATGGCCGGACCCCCAAATAATATTCCTTTACGTGCTAAGGGGTATCTAGAGAGTGGGACAGGTTTAATAACTAACCTCACCCTATCGTGTACCCTAACCCTAACCCCTACCCTAACCCGAACGCGTACCCTAATCCTAACCCGTACCCTAAACTGAGCCCTAACCCTAACACTAACCCTAACCCTAACCCTAACCCATACCCTACGCCCTACCCGAACCCCTCCCCGAACCCGTACCCTAAGCCGTACCCTAACCCTCACCCTAACCCTAACCCTAAACCTAAGCTACCCTTGATGGCTTCTGCCTCCAATAGATTTCCTAAGCACTAGTGTTTTAAGGAACAGGTTAAAAAGAGAATCCTAATGTGATTTCTTGATAATGGGTGTGTTCCTTATCTTCTCCTCGTGTCTAAACTCTTCTCCATGGCTGGACCCCCAAATAATATTCCTTTACGTGCTAAGGGGTATCTAGAGAGTATGATAGGTTTAATAACTAACCTCACCCTATCGCGTACCCTAACCCTAATCCCTACCCTAACACTAACGCGTACCATAATCCTAACCCGTACCCTAAACCGAGCCCTAACCCTAACACTAACCCTAACCCTAACCAATACCCTACGCCCTACCCGAACCCCTCCCCGAACCCGTACCCTAAGCCGTACCCTAACCCTCACCCTAACCCTAACCCTAAACCTAAGCTACCCTTGAAGGCTTCTGCCTCCAATAGATTTCCTAAGCACTAGTGTTTTAAGGAACAGGTTAAAAAGAGAATCCTAATGTGATTTCTTGATAATGGGTGTGTTCCTTATTTTCTCCTCGTGTCTAAACTCTTCTCCATGGCTGGACCCCCAATAATATTCCTTTACGTTCTAAGGGGTATATAGAGAGTGTGATAGGTTTAATAACTACCCTCACCCTAACGCGTACCCTAACCCTAACCCCTACCCTAACCCTAACGCGTACCCTAATCCTAACCCGTACCCTAAACCGAGCCCTAACCCTAACACTAACCCTAACCCTAACCCTAACCCATACCCTACGCCCTATCAGAACCCCTCGCCGAACCCGTACCCTAAGCCGTACCCTAACCCTAACCCTAACCCTAAGCTACCCTTGACTGCTTCTGCCTCCAATAGATTTCGTAAGCACTAGTGTTTTAAGGAACAGGTTAAAAAGAGAATCCTAATGTGATTTCTTGATAATGGGTGTGTTCCTTATCTTCTCCTCGTGTCTAATCTCTTCTCCATTTCTGGACCCCCAAATAATATTCCTTTACGTGCTAAGGGGTATCTAGAGAGTGGGATAGGTTTAATAACTAACCTCACCCTATCGCGTACCCTAACCCTAACCCCTCCCCTAAGACTAACGCGTGCCCTAATCCTAACCCGTACCCTAAACCGAGCCCTAACCCTAACACTAACCCTAACCCTAACCCTAACCCATACCCTACGCCCTACCCGAACCCCTCCCCGAACCCGTACCCTAAGCCAAACCCTAACCCTCACCCTAACCCTAACCCTAACCCTAAGCTACCCTTGACTGCTTCTGCCTCCAATAGATTTCCTAAGCACTAGTGTTTTAAGGAACAGGTTAAAAAGAGAATCCTAATGTGATTTCGTGATAATGGGTGTGTTCCTTATCTTCTCCTCGTGTCTAAACTCTTCTCCATGGCTGGACCCCCAAATAATATTCCTTTACGTGCTAAGGGGTATCTAGAGAGTGGGATAGGTTTAATAACTACCCGTACCCTAACCCTAACCCCTACCCTAACCCTAACGCGTACCCTAATCCTAACCCGTAACCTAAACCGAGCCCTAACTCTAACACTAACCCTAACCCGAACCCTAACACATACACTACGCCCTACCAGAACCCCTCCCCGAACCCGTACCCTAAGCCATACCCTAACCCTCACCCTAACCCTAACCCTAACCCTAAGCTATCCTTGACTGCTTCTGCCTCCAATAGATTCCCTAAGCACTAGTGTTTTAAGGAACAAGTTAAAAAGAGAATCCTAATGTGATTTCTTGATAATGGGTGTGTTCCTTATCTTCTCCTCGTGTCTAAACTCTTCTCCATGGCTGGACCCCCAAATAATATTCCTTTACGTGCTAAGGGGTTTCTAGAGAGTGGGATAGGTTTAATAACTAACCTCACCCTATCGCGTACCCTAACCCTAACCCCTACCCTAACCCGAACGCGTACCCTAATCCTAACCCGTACCCTAAACTGAGCCCTAACCCTAACACTAACCCTAACCCTAACCCTAACCCATACCCTACGCCCTACCCGAAACCCTCCCCGAACCCGTACCCTAAGCCGTATCCTAACCCTCACCCTAACCCTAACCCTAAACCTAAGCTACCCTTGATGGCTTCTGCCTCCAATAGATTTCCTAAGCACTAGTGTTTTAAGGAACAGGTTAAAAAGAGAATCCTAATGTGATTTCTTGATAATGGGTGTGTTCCTTATTTTCTCCTCGTGTCTAAACTCTTCTCCATGGCTGGACCCCCAAATAATATTCCTTTACGTGCTAAGGGGTATCTAGAGAGTGTGATAGGTTTAATAACTACCCTCACCCTAACGCGTACCCTAACCCTAACCCCTACCCTAACCCTAACGCGTACCCTAATCCTAACCCGTAACCTAAACCGAGCCCTAACCCTAACCCTAACCCTAACCCTAACCCTAACCCATACCCTACGCCATATCCGAACCCCTCCCCGAACCCGTACCCTAAGCCGTACCCTAACCCTCACCCTAACCCTAACCCTAACCCTAAGATACCCTTGACGGCTTCTGCCTCCAATACATTTCCTAAGCACTAGTGTTTTAAGGAACAGGTTAAAAAGAGAATCCTAATGTGATTTCTTGATAATGGGTGTGTTCCTTATCTTCTCCTCGTGTCTAATCTCTTCTCCATGGCTGGACCCCCAAATAATATTCCTTTACGTGCTAAGGGGTATCTAGAGAGTGGGATAGGTTTAATAACTAACCTCACCCTATTGCGTACCCTAACCCTAAACCCTACCCTAACACTAACGCGTACCCTAATCCTAACCCGTACCCTAAACCGAGCCCTAACCCTAACACGAACCCTAACCCTAACCCTAACACATACCCTACGCCCTACCCGAACCCCTCCCTGAACCCGTACCCTAAGCCGTACCCTAACCCTCACCCTAACCCTAACCCTAACCCTAAGCTACCCTTGACTGATTCTGCCTCCAATAGATTTCCTAAGCACTAGTGTTTTAAGGAACAGGTTAAAAAGAGAATCCTAATGTGATTTCTTGATAATGGGTGTGTTCCTTATCTTCTCCTAGTGTCTAAACTCTTCCCCATGGCTGGACCCCCAAATAATATTCCTTTACGTGCTAAGGGGTATCTAGAGAGTGGGATAGGTTTAATAACTACCCTCACCCTAACGCGTACCCTAACCCTAACCCCTACCCTATCCCTAACGCGTACCCTAATCCTAAACCGTACCCTAAACCGAGCCCTAACCCTAACACTAGCCCTAACCCTAACCCTAACCCATACACTACGCCCTACCCGATCCCCTCCCCGAACCCGTAACCTAAGCCGTACCCTAACCCTCACCCTAACCCTAACCCTAACCCTAAGCTACCCTTTACTGCTTCTGCCTTCAATAGATTTCCTAAGCACTAGTGTTTTAAGGAACAGTTTAAAAAGTGAATCATATTGTGATTTCTTGATAATGGGTTTGTTCCTTATCTTCTCCTAGTGTCTAAACTCTTCTCCATGGCTGGACCCCCAAATAATATTCCTTTACGTGCTAAGGGGTATCTAGAGAGTGGGATAGGTTTAATAACTAACCTCACCCTAACGCGTACCCTAACCCTAACCCCTACCCTAACACTAACGCGTACCCTAATCCTAACCCGTACCCTAAACCGAGCCCTAACCCTAACACTAACCCTAACCCTAACCCTAGCCCATACCCTACTCCCTACACGAACCCCTACCCGAATCCGTACCCTAAGCCGTACCCTAACCCTCACCCTAACCCTAACCCTAACCCTAAGCTACCCTTGACTGCTTCTGCCTCCAATAGATTTCCTAAGCACTAGTGTTTTAAGGACCAGGTTAAAAAGAGAATCGTAATGTGATTTCTTGATAATGGGTGTGTTCCTTATCTTCTCCTCGTGTCTAAACTCTTCTCCATGGCTGGACCCCTAAATAATATTCCTTTACGTGCTAAGGGGTATCTAGAGAGTGGGATAGGTTTAATAACTAACCTCACCCTATCGCGTACCCTAACCCTAACCCCTACCCTAACACTAACGCGTACCCTAATCCTAACCCGTACCCTAACCCTCACCCTAACCCTAACTCTAACACTAAGCTACCCTTGACTGCTTCTGCCTCCAATAGATTTCCTAAGCACTAGTGTTTTAAGGAACAGGTTAAAAAGAGAATCCTAATGTGATTTCTTGATAATGGGTGTGTTCCTTATCTTCTCCTAGTGTCTAAACTCTTCTCCATGGCTGGACCCACAAATAATATTCCTTTACGTGCTAAGGGGTATCTAGAGAGTGGGATAGGTTTAATAACTAACCTCACCCTATCGCGTACCCTAACCCTAAACCCTCCCCTAAGACTAACGCGTACCCTAATCCTAACCCGTACCCTAAACCGAGCCCTAACCCTAACACTAACCCTAACCCTAACCCTAACCCATACCCTACGCCCTACCCGAACCCCTCACCGAACCCGTACCCTAAGCCATACCCTAACACTCACCCTAACCCTAACCCTAACCCTAAGCTACCCTTGACTGCTTCTGCCTCCAATAGATTTCCTAAGCACTAGTGTTTTAAGGAACAGGTTAAAAAGAGAATCCTAATGTGATTTCGTGATAATGGGTGTGTTCCTTATCTTCTCCTCGTGTCTAAACTCTTCTCCATGGCTGGACCCCCAAATAATATTCCTTTACGTGCTAAGGGGTATCTAGAGAGTGGGATAAGTTTAATAACTACCCTCACCCTAACGCGTACCCTAACCCTAACCCCTACCCTAACCCTAATGCGTACCCTAATCCTAACCCGTACCCTAAACCGAGCCCTAACCCTAACACTAACCCTAACCCTAACCCTAACCCATACACTACGCCCTACCAGAACCCCTCCCTGAACCCGTACCCTAAGCCATACCCTAACCCTCACCCTAACCCTAACCCTAACCCTAAGCTACCCTTGACTGCTTCTGCCTCCAATAGATTCCCTAAGCACTAGTGTTTTAAGGAACACGTTAAAAAGAGAATCCTAATGTGATTTCTTCATAATGGGTGTGTTCCTTATCTTCTCCTCGTGTCTAAACTCTTCTCCATGGCTGGACCCCCAAATAATATTCCTTTACGTGCTAAGGGGTATCTAGAGAGTGGGATAGGTTTAATAACTAACCTCACCCTATCGCGTACCCTAACCCTAACCCCTACCCTAACCCTAACGCGTACCCTAATCCTAACCCGTACCCTAAACCGAGCCCTAACCCTAACACTAACCCTAACCCTAACCCTAACCCATACCCTACGCCATATCCGAACCCCTCCCCGAACCCGTACCCTAAGACGTACCCTAACCCTAACCCTAACCCTAAGCTACCCTTGACTGCTTCTGCCTCCAATAGATTTCCTAAGCACTAGTGTTTTAAGGAACAGGTTAAAAAGAGAATCCTAATGTGATTTCTTGATAATGGGTGTGTTCCTTATCTTCTCCTTGTGTCTAATCTCTTCTCCATGGCTGGAACCCCAAATAATATTCCTTTACGTGCTAAGGGGTATCTAGAGAGTGGGATAGGTTTAATAACTAACCTCACCCTATTGCGTACCCTAACCCTAAACCCTACCCTAACACTAACGCGTACCCTAATCCTAACCCGTACCCTAAACCGAGCCCTAACCCTAACACGAACCCTAACCCTAACCCTAACACATACCCTACGCCCTACCCGAACCCCTCCCTGAACCCGTACCCTAAGCCGTACCCTAACCCTCACCCTAACCCTAACCCTAACCCTAAGCTACCCTTGACTGATTCTGCCTCCAATAGATTTCCTAAGCACTAGTGTTTTAAGGAACAGGTTAAAAAGAGAATCCTAATGTGATTTCTTGATAATGGGTGTGTTCCTTATCTTCTCCTAGTGTCTAAACTCTTCCCCATGGCTGGACCCCCAAATAATATTCCTTTACGTGCTAAGGGGTATCTAGAGAGTGGGATAGGTTTAATAACTACCCTCACCCTAACGCGTACCCTAACCCTAACCCCTACCATAACCCTAACGCGTACCCTAATCCTAAACCGTACCCTAAACCGAGCCCTAACCCTAACACTAGCCCTAACCCTAACCCTAACCCATACACTACGCCCTACCCGATCCCCTCCCCGAACCCGTAACCTAAGCCGTACCCTAACCCTCACCCTAACCCTAACCCTAACCCTAAGCTACCCTTTACTGCTTCTGCCTTCAATAGATTTCCTAAGCACTAGTGTTTTAAGGAACAGTTTAAAAAGAGAATCATATTGTGATTTCTTGATAATGGGTTTGTTCCTTATCTTCTCCTAGTGTCTAAACTCTTCTCCATGGCTGGACCCCCAAATAATATTCCTTTACGTGCTAAGGGGTATCTAGAGAGTGGGATAGGTTTAATAACTAACCTCACCCTAACGCGTACCCTAACCCTAACCCCTACCCTAACACTAACGCGTACCCTAATCCTAACCCGTACCCTAAACCGAGACCTAACCCTAACACTAACCCTAACCCTAACCCTAACCCATACCCTACTCCCTACCCGAACCCCTCCCCGAACCCGTACCCTAAGCCATACCCTAGCCCTCACCCTAACCCTAACACTAACCCTAAGCTACCCTTGACTGCTTCTACCTCCAATAGATTTCCTAAGCACTAGTGTTTTAAGGACCAGGTTAAAAAGAGAATCCTAATGTGATTTCTTGATAATGGGTGTGTTCCTTATCTTCTCCTCGTGTCTAAACTCTTCTCCATGGCTGGACCCCTAAATAATATTCCTTTACGTGCTAAGGGGTATCTAGAGAGTGGGATAGGTTTAATAACTAACCTCACCCTATCACGTACCCTAACCCTAACCCCTACCCTAACCCTAACGCGTACCCTAATCCTAACCCGTACCCTAAACCGAGCCCTAACCCTAACACTAACCCTAACCCTAACCCTAACCCATACCCTACGCCATATCCGAACCCCTCCCCGAACCGGTACCCTAAGACGTACCCTAACCCTAACCCTAACCCTAAGCTACCCTTGACTGCTTCTGCCTCCAATAGATTTCCTAAGCACTAGTGTTTTACGGAACAGGTTAAAAAGAGAATCCTAATGTGATTTCTTGATAATGGGTGTGTTCCTTATCTTCTCCTCGTGTCTAATCTCTTCTCCATGGCTGGACCCCCAAATAATATTCCTTTACGTGCTAAGGGGTATCTAGAGAGTGGCATAGGTTTAATAACTAACCTCACCCTATTGCGTACCCTAACCCTAACCCCTACCCTAACACTAACGCGTACCCTAATCCTAACCCGTACCCTAAACCGAGCCCTAAACCTAACACGAACCCTAACCCTAACCCTAACACATACCCTACGCCCTACCCTAACCCCTCCCTGAACCCGTACCCTAAGCCGTACCCTAACCCTCACCCTAACCCTAACCCTAACCCTAAGCTACCCTTGACTGATTCTGCCTCCAATAGATTTCCTAAGCACTAGTGTTTTAAGGAACAGGTTAAAAAGAGAATCCTAATGTGATTTCTTGATAATGGGTGTGTTCCTTATCTTCTCCTAGTGTCTAAACTCTTCCCCATGGCTTGACCCCCAAATAATATTACTTTACGTGCTAAGGGGTATCTAGAGAGTGGGATAGGTTTAATAACTACCCTCACCCTAACGCGTACCCTAACCCTAACCCCTACCCTAACCCTAACGCGTACCCTAATCCTAACCCGTACCCTAAACCGAGCCCTAACCCTAACACTAGCCCTAACCCTAACCCTAACCCATACACTACGCCCTACCCGAACCCCTCCCCGAACCCGTAACCTAAGCCGTACCCTAACCCTCACCCTAACCCTAACCCTAACCCTAAGCTACCCTTTACTGCTTCTGCCTCCAATAGATTTCCTAAGCACTAGTGTTTTAAGGAACAGTTTAAAAAGAGAATCATATTGTGATTTCTTGATAATGGGTTTCTTCCTTATCTTCTCCTAGTGTCTAAACTCTTCTCCATGGCTGGACCCCCAAATAATATTACTTTACGTGCTAAGGGGTATCTAGAGAGTGGGATAGGTTTAATAACTAACCTCACCCTAACGCGTACTCTAACCCTAACCCCTACCCTAACACTAACGCGTACCCTAATCCTAACCCGTACCCTAAACCGAGCCCTAACCCTAACAATAACCCTAACCCTAACACTAACCCTAACCCTAACCCTAACCCATACCCTACTCCCTACACGAACCCCTACCCGAATCCGTACGCTAAGCCGTACCCTAACCCTCACCCTAACCCTAACCCTAACCCTAAGCTACCCTTGACTGCTTCTGCCTCCAATAGATTTCCTAAGCACTAGTGTTTTAAAGACCAGGTTAAAAAGAGAATCCTAATGTGATTTCTTTATAATGGGTGTGTTCCTTATCTTCTCCTAGTGTCTAAACTCTTCTCCATGGCTAGACCCCCAAATAATATTCCTTTACATGCTAAGGGGTATCTAGAGAGTGGGATAGGTTTAATAACTACCCTCATCCTAATGCGTACCCTAACCCTAACACCTACCCTAACCCTAACGCGTACCCTAATCCTAAAACGTACCCTAAACCGAGCCCTAACGCTAACACTAGCCCTAACCCTAACCCTAACCCATACCCTACGCCCTACCCGAACCCCTCCCCGAACCCGTACCCTAAGCCGTACCCTATCCCTCACCCTAACCCTAACCCTAACCCTAAGCTACCCTTGACTGCCTCTGCCTCCAATAGATTTCCTAAGCACTAGTGTTTTAAGGAACAGTTTAAAAAGAGAATCATATTGTTATTTCTTGATAATGGGTGTGTTCCTTATCTTCTCCTAGGGTCTAAACTCTTCTCCATGGCTGGACCCCCAAATAATATTCCTTTACGTGCTAAGGGGTATCTAGAGAGTGTGATAGGTTTAATAACTACCCTCACCCTAACGCGTACCCTAACCCTAACCCCTACCCTAACCCTAACGCGTACCCTATATCCTAACCCGTACCCTAAACCGAGCCCTAACCCTAACACGAACCCTAACCCTAACCCTAACCCATACCCTACGCCCTACCCGAACCCCTCGCCGAACCCGTACCCTAAGCCGTACCCTAACCCTCACCCTAACCCTAACCCTAACCCTAAGCTACCCTTGACTGCTTCTGCCTCCAATAGATTTCCTAAGCACTAGTGTTTTAAGGAACAGGTTAAAAAGAGAATCCTAATGTGATTTCTTGATAATGGGTGTGTTCCTTATCTTCTCCTCGTGTCTAAACTCTTCTCCATGGCTGGACCCCTAAATAATATTCCTTTACGTGCTAAGGGGTATCTAGAGAGTGGGGTAGTTTTAATAACTAACCTCACCCTATCGCGTACCCTAACCCTAACCCCTACCCTAACACTAAGGCGTACCCTAATCCTAACCCGTACCCTAAACCGAGCCCTAACCCTAACACTAACCCTATCCCTAACCCATACCCTACGCCCTACCCGAACCCCTCCCTCAACCCGTACCCTAAGCCGTACCCTAACTCTCACCCTAACCCTAACCCTAACCCTAAGCTACCCTTGACGCCTTCTGCCTCCAATAGATTTCCTAAGCACTAGTGTTTTAAGGAACAGGTTAAAAAGAGAATCCTAATGTGATTTCGTGGTCATGGGTGTGTTCCTTATCTTCTCCTAGTGTCTAAACTCTTCTCCATGGCTGGACCCCCAAATAATATTCCTTTACGTGCTAAGGGGTATCTAGAGAGTGGGATAGGTTTAATAACTACCCTCACCCTAACGCGTACCCTAACCCTAACCCCTACCCTAAGCCTAATGCGTACCCTAAACCTAACCCGTACCCTAAACCGAGCCCTAACCCTAACACTAACCCTAACCCTAACCCATACCCTACGCCCTACCCGAACCCCTCCCTCAACCCGTACCCTAAGCCGTACCCTAACCCTCACCCTAACCCTAACCCTAAACCTAAGCTATCCTTGACGCCTTCTGCCTCCAATAGATTTCCTAAGCACTAATATTTTAAGGAACAGGTTAAAAAGAGAATCCTAATGTGATTTCTTGATAATGGGTGTGTTCCTTATCTTCTCCTAGTGTCTAAACTCTTCTCTATGGCTGGACCCGCAAATAATATTCCTTTACGTGCTAAGGGATATCTAGAGAGTGGGATAGGTTTAATAACTACCCTCACCCTAACCCCTACCCTAACCCTAACGCGTACCCTAATCCTAACCCGTACGTTGAACCGAGCCCTAACCCTAACCCTAACCCATACCATACGCCGTACCCGAACCCCTCCACGAACTCGTACCCTAAGCCGTACCCTAACCCTAACCCTAATCCTAAGCTACCCTTCACTGCTTCTGCCTCTAATAGATGTCCTAAGCACTAGTGTTTTAAGGAACAGGTTAAAAAGAGAATCCTAATGTGATTTCTTGATAATGGGTGTGTTCCTTATCTTCTCCTAGTGTCTAAACTCTTCTCCATGGCTGGACCCCCAAATAATATTCCTTTACGTGCTAAGGGGTATCTAGAGAGTGGGATAGGTTTAATAACTAACCTCACCCTATCGCGTACCCTAACCCTAACCCCTCCCCTAAGACTAACGCGTACCCTAATCCTAACCCGTACCCTAAACCGAGCCCTAACCCTAACACTAACCCTAACCCTAACCCTAACCCATACCCTACGCCCTACCCGAACCCCTCCCCGAACCCGTACCCTAAGCCATAACCTAACCCTCACCCTAACCCTAACCCTAACCCTAAGCTCCCCTTGACTGCTTCTGCCTCCAATAGATTTCCTAAGCACTAGTGTTTTAAGGAACAGGTTAAAAAGAGAATCCTAATGTGATTTCGTGATAATGGGTGTGTTCCTTATCTTCTCCTCGTGTCTAAACTCTTCTCCATGGCTGGACCCCCAAATAATATTCCTTTACGTGCTAAGGGGTATCTAGAGAGTGGGATAGGTTTAATAACTACCCGTACCCTAACCCTAACCCCTACCCTAACCCTAACGCGTACCCTAATCCTAACCCGTACCCTAAACCGAGCCCTAACTCTAACACTAACCCTAACCCTAACCCTAACACATACACTACGCCCTACCAGAACCCCTCCCCGAACCCGTACCCTAAGCCATACCCTAACCCTCACCCTAACCCTAACCCTAACCCTAAGCTATCCTTGACTGCTTCTGCCTCCAATAGATTCCCTAAGCACTAGTGTTTTAAGGAACAAGTTAAAAAGAGAATCCTAATGTGATTTCTTGATAATGGGTGTGTTCCTTATCTTCTCCTCGTGTCTAAACTCTTCTCCATGGCTGGACCCCCAAATAATATTCCTTTACGTGCTAAGGGGTTTCTAGAGAGTGGGATAGGTTTAATAACTAACCTCACCCTATCGCGTACCCTAACCCTAACCCCTACCCTAACCCGAACGCGTACCCTAATCCTAACCCGTACCCTAAACTGAGCCCTAACCCTAACACTAACCCTAACCCTAATCCTAACCCATACCCTACGCCCTACCCGAAACCCTCCCCGAACCCGTACCGTAAGCCGTACCCTAACCCTCACCCTAACCCTAACCCTAAACCTAAGCTACCCTTGATGGCTTCTGCCTCCAATAGATTTCCTAAGCACTAGTGTTTTAAGGAACAGGTTAAAAAGAGAATCCTAATGTGATTTCTTGATAATGGGTGTGTTCCTTATTTTCTCCTCGTGTCTAAACTCTTCTCCATGGCTGGACCCCCAAATAATATTCCTTTACGTGCTAAGGGGTATCTAGAGAGTGTGATAGGTTTAATAACTACCCTCACCCTAACGCGTACCCTAACCCTAACCCCTACCCTAACCCTAACGCGTACCCTAATCCTAACCCGTAACCTAAACCGAGCCCTAACCCTAACACTAACCCTAACCCTAACCCTAACCCATACCCTACGCCATATCCGAACCCCTCCCCGAACCCGTACCCTAAGCCGTACCCTAACCCTCACCCTAACCCTAACCCTAACCCTAAGATACCCTTGACTGCTTCTGCCTCCAATACATTTCCTAAGCACTAGTGTTTTAAGGAACAGGTTAAAAAGAGAATCCTAATGTGATTTCTTGATAATGGGTGTGTTCCTTATCTTCTCCTCGTGTCTAATCTCTTCTCCATGGCTGGACCCCCAAATAATATTCCTTTACGTGCTAAGGGGTATCTAGAGAGTGGGATAGGTTTAATAACTAACCTCACCCTATTGCGTACCCTAACCCTAAACCCTACCCTAACACTAACGCGTACCCTAATCCTAACCCGTACCCTAAACCGAGCCCTAACCCTAACACGAACCCTAACCCTAACCCTAACACATACCCTACGCCCTACCCGAACCCCTCCCTGAACCCGTACCCTAAGCCGTACCCTAACCCTCACCCTAACCCTAACCCTAACCCTAAGCTACCCTTGACTGATTCTGCCTCCAATAGATTTCCTAAGCACTAGTGTTTTAAGGAACAGGTTAAAAAGAGAATCCTAATGTGATTTCTTGATAATGGGTGTGTTCCTTATCTTCTCCTAGTGTCTAAACTCTTCCCCATGGCTGGACCCCCAAATAATATTCCTTTACGTGCTAAGGGGTATCTAGAGAGTGGGATAGGTTTAATAACTACCCTCACCCTAACGCGTACCCTAACCCTAACCCCTACCCTATCCCTAACGCGTACCCTAATCCTAAACCGTACCCTAAACCGAGCCCTAACCCTAACACTAGCCCTAACCCTAACCCTAACCCATACACTACGCCCTACCCGATCCCCTCCCCGAACCCGTAACCTAAGCCGTACCCTAACCCTCACCCTAACCCTAACCCTAACCCTAAGCTACCCTTTACTGCTTCTGCCTTCAATAGATTTCCTAAGCACTAGTGTTTTAAGGAACAGTTTAAAAAGAGAATCATATTGTGATTTCTTGATAATGGGTTTGTTCCTTATCTTCTCCTAGTGTCTAAACTCTTCTCCATGGCTGGACCCCCAAATAATATTCCTTTACGTGCTAAGGGGTATCTAGAGAGTGGGATAGGTTTAATAACTAACCTCACCCTAACGCGTACCCTAACCCTAACCCCTACCCTAACACTAACGCGTACCCTAATCCTAACCCGTACCCTAAACCGAGCCCTAACCCTAACACTAACCCTAACCCTAACCCTAACCCATACCCTACTCCCTACACGAACCCCTACCCGAATCCGTACCCTAAGCCGTACCCTAACCCTCACCCTAACCCTAACCCTAACCCTAAGCTACCCTTGACTGCTTCTGCCTCCAATAGATTTCCTAAGCACTAGTGTTTTAAGGACCAGGTTAAAAAGAGAATCGTAATGTGATTTCTTGATAATGGGTGTGTTCCTTATCTTCTCCTCGTGTCTAAACTCTTCTCCATGGCTGGACCCCTAAATAATATTCCTTTACGTGCTAAGGGGTATCTAGAGAGTGGGATAGGTTTAATAACTAACCTCACCCTATCGCGTACCCTAACCCTAACCCCTACCCTAACACTAACGCGTACCCTAATCCTAACCCGTACCCTAACCCTCACCCTAACCCTAACTCTAACACTAAGCTACCCTTGACTGCTTCTGCCTCCAATAGATTTCCTAAGCACTAGTGTTTTAAGGAACAGGTTAAAAAGAGAATCCTAATGTGATTTCTTGATAATGGGTGTGTTCCTTATCTTCTCCTAGTGTCTAAACTCTTCTCCATGGCTGGACCCACAAATAATATTCCTTTACGTGCTAAGGGGTATCTAGAGAGTGGGATAGGTTTAATAACTAACCTCACCCTATCGCGTACCCTAACCCTAAACCCTCCCCTAAGACTAACGCGTACCCTAATCCTAACCCGTACCCTAAACCGAGCCCTAACCCTAACACTAACCCTAACCCTAACCCTAACCCATACCCTACGCCCTACCCGAACCCCTCACCGAACCCGTACCCTAAGCCATACCCTAACACTCACCCTAACCCTAACCCTAACCCTAAGCTACCCTTGACTGCTTCTGCCTCCAATAGATTTCCTAAGCACTAGTGTTTTAAGGAACAGGTTAAAAAGAGAATCCTAATGTGATTTCGTGATAATGGGTGTGTTCCTTATCTTCTCCTCGTGTCTAAACTCTTCTCCATGGCTGGACCCCCAAATAATATTCCTTTACGTGCTAAGGGGTATCTAGAGAGTGGGATAAGTTTAATAACTACCCTCACCCTAACGCGTACCCTAACCCTAACCCCTACCCTAACCCTAATGCGTACCCTAATCCTAACCCGTACCCTAAACCGAGCCCTAACCCTAACACTAACCCTAACCCTAACCCTAACCCATACACTACGCCCTACCAGAACCCCTCCCTGAACCCGTACCCTAAGCCATACCCTAACCCTCACCCTAACCCTAACCCTAACCCTAAGCTACCCTTGACTGCTTCTGCCTCCAATAGATTCCCTAAGCACTAGTGTTTTAAGGAACACGTTAAAAAGAGAATCCTAATGTGATTTCTTCATAATGGGTGTGTTCATTATCTTCTCCTCGTGTCTAAACTCTTCTCCATGGCTGGACCCCCAAATAATATTCCTTTACGTGCTAAGGGGTATCTAGAGAGTGGGATAGGTTTAACAACTAACCTCACCCTATCGCGTACCCTAACCCTAACCCCTACCCTAACCCTAACGCGTACCCTAATCCTAACCCGTACCCTAAACCGAGCCCTAACCCTAACACTTACCCTAACCCTAACCCTAACCCATACCCTACGCCATATCCGAACCCCTCCCCGAACCCGTACCCTAAGACGTACCCTAACCCTAACCCTAACCCTAAGCTACCCTTGACTGCTTCTGCCTCCAATAGATTTCCTAAGCACTAGTGTTTTAAGGAACAGGTTAAAAAGAGAATCCTAATGTGATTTCTTGATAATGGGTGTGTTCCTTATCTTCTCCTTGTGTCTAATCTCTTCTCCATGGCTGGACCCCCAAATAATATTCCTTTACGTGCTAAGGGGTATCTAGAGAGTGGGATAGGTTTAATAACTAACCTCACCCTATTGCGTACCCTAACCCTAAACCCTACCCTAACACTAACGCGTACCCTA
Organism: Balaenoptera acutorostrata; assembly: GCF_949987535.1. Lineage (NCBI taxonomy): Eukaryota > Metazoa > Chordata > Mammalia > Artiodactyla > Balaenopteridae > Balaenoptera > Balaenoptera acutorostrata. Next base: position 272,808 of record NW_026646802.1, on the reverse strand, counting down.
ATCCTAACCCGTACCCTAAACCGAGCCCTAACCCTAACACGAACCCTAACCCTAACCCTAACACATACCCTACGCCCTACCCGAACCCCTCCCTGAACCCGTACCCTAAGCCGTACCCTAACCCTCACCCTAACCCTAACCCTAACCCTAAGCTACCCTTGACTGATTCTGCCTCCAATAGATTTCCTAAGCACTAGTGTTTTAAGGAACAGGTTAAAAAGAGAATCCTAATGTGATTTCTTGATAATGGGTGTGTTCCTTATCTTCTCCTAGTGTCTAAACTCTTCCCCATGGCTGGACCCCCAAATAATATTCCTTTACGTGCTAAGGGGTATCTAGAGAGTGGGATAGGTTTAATAACTACCCTCACCCTAACGCGTACCCTAACCCTAACCCCTACCATAACCCTAACGCGTACCCTAATCCTAAACCGTACCCTAAACCGAGCCGTAACCCTTACACTAGCCCTAACCCTAACCCTAACCCATACACTACGCCCTACCCGATCCCCTCCCCGAACCCGTAACCTAAGCCGTACCCTAACCCTCACCCTAACCCTAACCCTAACCCTAAGCTACCCTTTACTGCTTCTGCCTTCAATAGATTTCCTAAGCACTAGTGTTTTAAGGAACAGTTTAAAAAGAGAATCATATTGTGATTTCTTGATAATGGGTTTGTTCCTTATCTTCTCCTAGTGTCTAAACTCTTCTCCATGGCTGGACCCCCAAATAATATTCCTTTACGTGCTAAGGGGTATCTAGAGAGTGGGATAGGTTTAATAACTAACCTCACCCTAACGCGTACCCTAACCCTAACCCCTACCCTAACACTAACGCGTACCCTAATCCTAACCCGTACCCTAAACCGAGCCCTAACCCTAACACTAACCCTAACCCTAACCCTAACCCATACCCTACTCCCTACACGAACCCCTACCCGAATCCGTACCCTAAGCCGTACCCTAACCCTCACCCTAACCCTAACCCTAACCCTAAGCTACCCTTGACTGCTTCTGCCTCCAATAGATTTCCTAAGCACTAGTGTTTTAAGGACCAGGTTAAAAAGATAATCCTAATGTGATTTCTTGATAATGGGTGTGTTCCTTATCTTCTCCTCGTGTCTAAACTCTTCTCCATGGCTGGACCCCTAAATAATATTCCTTTACGTGCTAAGGGGTATCTAGAGAGTGGGATAGGTTTAATAACTAACCTCACCCTATCACGTACCCTAACCCTAACCCCTACCCTAACCCTAACGCGTACCCTAATCCTAACCCGTACCCTAAACCGAGCCCTAACCCTAACACTAACCCTAACCCTAACCCTAACCCATACCCTACGCCATATCCGAACCCCTCCCCGAACCGGTACCCTAAGACGTACCCTAACCCTAACCCTAACCCTAAGCTACCCTTGACTGCTTCTGCCTCCAATAGATTTCCTAAGCACTAGTGTTTTACGGAACAGGTTAAAAAGAGAATCCTAATGTGATTTCTTGATAATGGGTGTGTTCCTTATCTTCTCCTCGTGTCTAATCTCTTCTCCATGGCTGGACCCCCAAATAATATTCCTTTACGTGCTAAGGGGTATCTAGAGAGTGGCATAGGTTTAATAACTAACCTCACCCTATTGCGTACCCTAACCCTAACCCCTACCCTAACACTAACGCGTACCCTAATCCTAACCCGTACCCTAAACCGAGCCCTAAACCTAACACGAACCCTAACCCTAACCCTAACACATACCCTACGCCCTACCCTAACCCCTCCCTGAACCCGTACCCTAAGCCGTACCCTAACCCTCACCCTAACCCTAACCCTAACCCTAAGCTACCCTTGACTGATTCTGCCTCCAATAGATTTCCTAAGCACTAGTGTTTTAAGGAACAGGTTAAAAAGAGAATCCTAATGTGATTTCTTGATAATGGGTGTGTTCCTTATCTTCTCCTAGTGTCTAAACTCTTCCCCATGGCTTGACCCCCAAATAATATTACTTTACGTGCTAAGGGGTATCTAGAGAGTGGGATAGGTTTAATAACTACCCTCACCCTAACGCGTACCCTAACCCTAACCCCTACCCTAACCCTAACGCGTACCCTAATCCTAACCCGTACCCTAAACCGAGCCCTAACCCTAACACTAGCCCTAACCCTAACCCTAACCCATACACTACGCCCTACCCGAACCCCTCCCCGAACCCGTAACCTAAGCCGTACCCTAACCCTCACCCTAACCCTAACCCTAACCCTAAGCTACCCTTTACTGCTTCTGCCTCCAATAGATTTCCTAAGCACTAGTGTTTTAAGGAACAGTTTAAAAAGAGAATCATATTGTGATTTCTTGATAATGGGTTTCTTCCTTATCTTCTCCTAGTGTCTAAACTCTTCTCCATGGCTGGACCCCCAAATAATATTACTTTACGTGCTAAGGGGTATCTAGAGAGTGGGATAGGTTTAATAACTAACCTCACCCTAACGCGTACTCTAACCCTAACCCCTACCCTAACACTAACGCGTACCCTAATCCTAACCCGTACCCTAAACCGAGCCCTAACCCTAACAATAACCCTAACCCTAACACTAACCCTAACCCTAACCCTAACCCATACCCTACTCCCTACACGAACCCCTACCCGAATCCGTACGCTAAGCCGTACCCTAACCCTCACCCTAACCCTAACCCTAACCCTAAGCTACCCTTGACTGCTTCTGCCTCCAATAGATTTCCTAAGCACTAGTGTTTTAAAGACCAGGTTAAAAAGAGAATCCTAATGTGATTTCTTTATAATGGGTGTGTTCCTTATCTTCTCCTAGTGTCTAAACTCTTCTCCATGGCTAGACCCCCAAATAATATTCCTTTACATGCTAAGGGGTATCTAGAGAGTGGGATAGGTTTAATAACTACCCTCATCCTAATGCGTACCCTAACCCTAACACCTACCCTAACCCTAACGCGTACCCTAATCCTAAAACGTACCCTAAACCGAGCCCTAACGCTAACACTAGCCCTAACCCTAACCCTAACCCATACCCTACGCCCTACCCGAACCCCTCCCCGAACCCGTACCCTAAGCCGTACCCTATCCCTCACCCTAACCCTAACCCTAACCCTAAGCTACCCTTGACTGCCTCTGCCTCCAATAGATTTCCTAAGCACTAGTGTTTTAAGGAACAGTTTAAAAAGAGAATCATATTGTTATTTCTTGATAATGGGTGTGTTCCTTATCTTCTCCTAGGGTCTAAACTCTTCTCCATGGCTGGACCCCCAAATAATATTCCTTTACGTGCTAAGGGGTATCTAGAGAGTGTGATAGGTTTAATAACTACCCTCACCCTAACGCGTACCCTAACCCTAACCCCTACCCTAACCCTAACGCGTACCCTAATCCTAACCCGTACCCTAAACCGAGCCCTAACCCTAACACGAACCCTAACCCTAACCCTAACCCATACCCTACGCCCTACCCGAACCCCTCGCCGAACCCGTACCCTAAGCCGTACCCTAACCCTCACCCTAACCCTAACCCTAACCCTAAGCTACCCTTGACTGCTTCTGCCTCCAATAGATTTCCTAAGCACTAGTGTTTTAAGGAACAGGTTAAAAAGAGAATCCTAATGTGATTTCTTGATAATGGGTGTGTTCCTTATCTTCTCCTCGTGTCTAAACTCTTCTCCATGGCTGGACCCCTAAATAATATTCCTTTACGTGCTAAGGGGTATCTAGAGAGTGGGGTAGTTTTAATAACTAACCTCACCCTATCGCGTACCCTAACCCTAACCCCTACCCTAACACTAAGGCGTACCCTAATCCTAACCCGTACCCTAAACCGAGCCCTAACCCTAACACTAACCCTATCCCTAACCCATACCCTACGCCCTACCCGAACCCCTCCCTCAACCCGTACCCTAAGCCGTACCCTAACTCTCACCCTAACCCTAACCCTAACCCTAAGCTACCCTTGACGCCTTCTGCCTCCAATAGATTTCCTAAGCACTAGTGTTTTAAGGAACAGGTTAAAAAGAGAATCCTAATGTGATTTCGTGGTCATGGGTGTGTTCCTTATCTTCTCCTAGTGTCTAAACTCTTCTCCATGGCTGGACCCCCAAATAATATTCCTTTACGTGCTAAGGGGTATCTAGAGAGTGGGATAGGTTTAATAACTACCCTCACCCTAACGCGTACCCTAACCCTAACCCCTACCCTAAGCCTAATGCGTACCCTAAACCTAACCCGTACCCTAAACCGAGCCCTAACCCTAACACTAACCCTAACCCTAACCCATACCCTACGCCCTACCCGAACCCCTCCCTCAACCCGTACCCTAAGCCGTACCCTAACCCTCACCCTAACCCTAACCCTAAACCTAAGCTATCCTTGACGCCTTCTGCCTCCAATAGATTTCCTAAGCACTAATATTTTAAGGAACAGGTTAAAAAGAGAATCCTAATGTGATTTCTTGATAATGGGTGTGTTCCTTATCTTCTCCTAGTGTCTAAACTCTTCTCTATGGCTGGACCCGCAAATAATATTCCTTTACGTGCTAAGGGATATCTAGAGAGTGGGATAGGTTTAATAACTACCCTCACCCTAACCCCTACCCTAACCCTAACGCGTACCCTAATCCTAACCCGTACGTTGAACCGAGCCCTAACCCTAACCCTAACCCATACCATACGCCGTACCCGAACCCCTCCACGAACTCGTACCCTAAGCCGTACCCTAACCCTAACCCTAATCCTAAGCTACCCTTCACTGCTTCTGCCTCCAATAGATGTCCTAAGCACTAGTGTTTTAAGGAACAGGTTAAAAACAGAATCCTAATGTGATTTCTTGATAATGGGTGTGTTCCTTATCTTCTCCTAGTGTCTAAACTCTTCTCCATGGCTGGACCCCCAAATAATATTCCTTTACGTGCTAAGGGGTATCTAGAGAGTGGGATAGGTTTAATAACTAACCTCACCCTATCGCGTACCCTAACCCTAACCCCTCCCCTAAGACTAACGCGTACCCTAATCCTAACCCGTACCCTAAACCGAGCCCTAACCCTAACACTAACCCTAACCCTAACCCTAACCCATACCCTACGCCCTACCCGAACCCCTCCCCGAACCCGTACCCTAAGCCATAACCTAACCCTCACCCTAACCCTAACCCTAACCCTAAGCTCCCCTTGACTGCTTCTGCCTCCAATAGATTTCCTAAGCACTAGTGTTTTAAGGAACAGGTTAAAAAGAGAATCCTAATGTGATTTCGTGATAATGGGTGTGTTCCTTATCTTCTCCTCGTGTCTAAACTCTTCTCCATGGCTGGACCCCCAAATAATATTCCTTTACGTGCTAAGGGGTATCTAGAGAGTGGGATAGGTTTAATAACTACCCTCACCCTAACCCGTACCCTAACCCTAACCCCTACTCTAACCCTAAGGCGTACCCTAATCCTAACCCGTACCCTAAACCGAGCCCTAACCCTAACACTAACCCTAACCCTAACCCATACACTACGCCCTACCAGAACCCCTCCCTGAACCCGTACCCTAAGCCGTACCCTAACCCTCACCCTAACCCTAACCCTAACCCTAAGCTACCCTTGACTGATTCTGCCTCCAATAGATTTCCTAAGCACTAGTGTTTTAAGGAACAGGTTAAAAAGAGAATCCTAATGTGATTTCTTGATAATGGGTGTGTTCCTTATCTTCTCCTAGTGTCTAAACTCTTCCCCATGGCTGGACCCCCAAATAATATTCCTTTACGTGCTAAGGGGTATCTAGAGAGTGGGATAGGTTTAATAACTACCCTCACCCTAACGCGTACCCTAACCCTAACCCCTACCCTATCCCTAACGCGTACCCTAATCCTAAACCGTACCCTAAACCGAGCCCTAACCCTAACACTAGCCCTAACCCTAACCCTAACCCATACCCTACGCCCTACCCGATCCCCTCCCCGAACCCGTAACCTAAGCCGTACCCTAACCCTCACCCTAACCCTAACCCTAACCCTAAGCTACCCTTTACTGCTTCTGCCTTCAATAGATTTCCTAAGCACTAGTGTTTTAAGGAACAGTTTAAAAAGAGAATCCTAATGTGATTTCTTTATAATGGGTGTGTTCCTTATCTTCTCCTAGTGTCTAAACTCTTCTCCATGGCTGGACCCCCAAATAATATTCCTTTACGTGCTAAGGGGTATCTAGAGAGTGGGATAGGTTTAATAACTAGCCTCACCCTAACGCGTACCCTAACCCTAACCCCTACCCTAACACTAACGCGTACCCTAATCCTAACCCGTGCCCTAAACCGAGCCCTAACGCTAACACTAGCCCTAACCCTAACCCTAACCCATACCCTACGCCCTACCCGAACCCCTCCCCGAACCCGTACCCTAAGCCGTACCCTATCCCTCACCCTAACCCTAACCCTAACCCTAAGCTACCCTTGACTGCCTCTGCCTCCAATAGATTTCCTAAGCACTAGTGTTTTAAGGAACAGTTTAAAAAGAGAATCGTAATGTGATTTCTTGATAATGGGTGTGTTCCTTATCTTCTCCTCGTGTCTAAACTCTTCTCCATGGCTGGACCCCTAAATAATATTCCTTTACGTGCTAAGGGGTATCTAGAGAGTGGGATAGGTTTAATAACTACCCTCACCCTATCGCGTACCCTAACCCTAACCCCTACCCTAACACTAACGCGTACCCTAATCCTAACCCGTACCCTAACCCTCACCCTAACCCTAACTCTAACACTAAGCTACCCTTGACTGCTTCTGCCTCCAATAGATTTCCTAAGCACTAGTGTTTTAAGGAACAGGTTAAAAAGAGAATCCTAATGTGATTTCTTGATAATGGGTGTGTTCCTTATCTTCTCCTAGTGTCTAAACTCTTCTCCATGGCTGGACCCCCAAATAATATTCCTTTACGTGCTAAGGGGTATCTAGAGAGTGGGATAGGTTTAATAACTAACCTCACCCTAACGCGTACCCTAACCCTAACCCCTACCCTAACACTAACGCGTACCCTAATCCTAACCCGTACCCTAAACCGAGCCCTAACCCTAACACTAACCCTAACCCTAACCCTAACCCATACCCTACTCCCTACACGAACCCCTACCCGAATCCGTACCCTAAGCCGTACCCTAACCCTCACCCTAACCCTAACCCTAACCCTAAGCTACCCTTGACTGCTTCTGCCTCCAATAGATTTCCTAAGCACTAGTGTTTTAAGGACCAGGTTAAAAAGAGAATCCTAATGTGATTTCTTGATAATGGGTGTGTTCCTTATCTTCTCCTCGTGTCTAAACTCTTCTCCATGGCTGGACCCCTAAATAATATTCCTTTACGTGCTAAGGGGTATCTAGAGAGTGGGATAGGTTTAATAACTAACCTCACCCTATCACGTACCCTAACCCTAACCCCTACCCTAACCCTAACGCGTACCCTAATCCTAACCCGTACCCTAAACCGAGCCCTAACCCTAACACTAACCCTAACCCTAACCCTAACCCATACCCTACGCCATATCCGAACCCCTCCCCGAACCGGTACCCTAAGACGTACCCTAACCCTAACCCTAACCCTAAGCTACCCTTGACTGCTTCTGCCTCCAATAGATTTCCTAAGCACTAGTGTTTTACGGAACAGGTTAAAAAGAGAATCCTAATGTGATTTCTTGATAATGGGTGTGTTCCTTATCTTCTCCTCGTGTCTAATCTCTTCTCCATGGCTGGACCCCCAAATAATATTCCTTTACGTGCTAAGGGGTATCTAGAGAGTGGCATAGGTTTAATAACTAACCTCACCCTATTGCGTACCCTAACCCTAACCCCTACCCTAACACTAACGCGTACCCTAATCCTAACCCGTACCCTAAACCGAGCCCTAAACCTAACACGAACCCTAACCCTAACCCTAACACATACCCTACGCCCTACCCTAACCCCTCCCTGAACCCGTACCCTAAGCCGTACCCTAACCCTCACCCTAACCCTAACCCTAACCCTAAGCTACCCTTGACTGATTCTGCCTCCAATAGATTTCCTAAGCACTAGTGTTTTAAGGAACAGGTTAAAAAGAGAATCCTAATGTGATTTCTTGATAATGGGTGTGTTCCTTATCTTCTCCTAGTGTCTAAACTCTTCCCCATGGCTTGACCCCCAAATAATATTACTTTACGTGCTAAGGGGTATCTAGAGAGTGGGATAGGTTTAATAACTACCCTCACCCTAACGCGTACCCTAACCCTAACCCCTACCCTAACCCTAACGCGTACCCTAATCCTAACCCGTACCCTAAACCGAGCCCTAACCCTAACACTAGCCCTAACCCTAACCCTAACCCATACACTACGCCCTACCCGAACCCCTCCCCGAACCCGTAACCTAAGCCGTACCCTAACCCTCACCCTAACCCTAACCCTAACCCTAAGCTACCCTTTACTGCTTCTGCCTCCAATAGATTTCCTAAGCACTAGTGTTTTAAGGAACAGTTTAAAAAGAGAATCATATTGTGATTTCTTGATAATGGGTTTCTTCCTTATCTTCTCCTAGTGTCTAAACTCTTCTCCATGGCTGGACCCCCAAATAATATTACTTTACGTGCTAAGGGGTATCTAGAGAGTGGGATAGGTTTAATAACTAACCTCACCCTAACGCGTACTCTAACCCTAACCCCTACCCTAACACTAACGCGTACCCTAATCCTAACCCGTACCCTAAACCGAGCCCTAACCCTAACAATAACCCTAACCCTAACACTAACCCTAACCCTAACCCTAACCCATACCCTACTCCCTACACGAACCCCTACCCGAATCCGTACGCTAAGCCGTACCCTAACCCTCACCCTAACCCTAACCCTAACCCTAAGCTACCCTTGACTGCTTCTGCCTCCAATAGATTTCCTAAGCACTAGTGTTTTAAAGACCAGGTTAAAAAGAGAATCCTAATGTGATTTCTTTATAATGGGTGTGTTCCTTATCTTCTCCTAGTGTCTAAACTCTTCTCCATGGCTAGACCCCCAAATAATATTCCTTTACATGCTAAGGGGTATCTAGAGAGTGGGATAGGTTTAATAACTACCCTCATCCTAATGCGTACCCTAACCCTAACACCTACCCTAACCCTAACGCGTACCCTAATCCTAAAACGTACCCTAAACCGAGCCCTAACGCTAACACTAGCCCTAACCCTAACCCTAACCCATACCCTACGCCCTACCCGAACCCCTCCCCGAACCCGTACCCTAAGCCGTACCCTATCCCTCACCCTAACCCTAACCCTAACCCTAAGCTACCCTTGACTGCCTCTGCCTCCAATAGATTTCCTAAGCACTAGTGTTTTAAGGAACAGTTTAAAAAGAGAATCATATTGTTATTTCTTGATAATGGGTGTGTTCCTTATCTTCTCCTAGGGTCTAAACTCTTCTCCATGGCTGGACCCCCAAATAATATTCCTTTACGTGCTAAGGGGTATCTAGAGAGTGTGATAGGTTTAATAACTACCCTCACCCTAACGCGTACCCTAACCCTAACCCCTACCCTAACCCTAACGCGTACCCTAATCCTAACCCGTACCCTAAACCGAGCCCTAACCCTAACACGAACCCTAACCCTAACCCTAACCCATACCCTACGCCCTACCCGAACCCCTCGCCGAACCCGTACCCTAAGCCGTACCCTAACCCTCACCCTAACCCTAACCCTAACCCTAAGCTACCCTTGACTGCTTCTGCCTCCAATAGATTTCCTAAGCACTAGTGTTTTAAGGAACAGGTTAAAAAGAGAATCCTAATGTGATTTCTTGATAATGGGTGTGTTCCTTATCTTCTCCTCGTGTCTAAACTCTTCTCCATGGCTGGACCCCTAAATAATATTCCTTTACGTGCTAAGGGGTATCTAGAGAGTGGGGTAGTTTTAATAACTAACCTCACCCTATCGCGTACCCTAACCCTAACCCCTACCCTAACACTAAGGCGTACCCTAATCCTAACCCGTACCCTAAACCGAGCCCTAACCCTAACACTAACCCTATCCCTAACCCATACCCTACGCCCTACCCGAACCCCTCCCTCAACCCGTACCCTAAGCCGTACCCTAACTCTCACCCTAACCCTAACCCTAACCCTAAGCTACCCTTGACGCCTTCTGCCTCCAATAGATTTCCTAAGCACTAGTGTTTTAAGGAACAGGTTAAAAAGAGAATCCTAATGTGATTTCGTGGTCATGGGTGTGTTCCTTATCTTCTCCTAGTGTCTAAACTCTTCTCCATGGCTGGACCCCCAAATAATATTCCTTTACGTGCTAAGGGGTATCTAGAGAGTGGGATAGGTTTAATAACTACCCTCACCCTAACGCGTACCCTAACCCTAACCCCTACCCTAAGCCTAATGCGTACCCTAAACCTAACCCGTACCCTAAACCGAGCCCTAACCCTAACACTAACCCTAACCCTAACCCATACCCTACGCCCTACCCGAACCCCTCCCTCAACCCGTACCCTAAGCCGTACCCTAACCCTCACCCTAACCCTAACCCTAAACCTAAGCTATCCTTGACGCCTTCTGCCTCCAATAGATTTCCTAAGCACTAATATTTTAAGGAACAGGTTAAAAAGAGAATCCTAATGTGATTTCTTGATAATGGGTGTGTTCCTTATCTTCTCCTAGTGTCTAAACTCTTCTCTATGGCTGGACCCGCAAATAATATTCCTTTACGTGGTAAGGGATATCTAGAGAGTGGGATAGGTTTAATAACTACCCTCACCCTAACCCCTACCCTAACCCTAACGCGTACCCTAATCCTAACCCGTACGTTGAACCGAGCCCTAACCCTAACCCTAACCCATACCATACGCCGTACCCGAACCCCTCCACGAACTCGTACCCTAAGCCGTACCCTAACCCTAACCCTAATCCTAAGCTACCCTTCACTGCTTCTGCCTCCAATAGATGTCCTAAGCACTAGTGTTTTAAGGAACAGGTTAAAAAGAGAATCCTAATGTGATTTCTTGATAATGGGTGTGTTCCTTATCTTCTCCTAGTGTCTAAACTCTTCTCCATGGCTGGACCCCCAAATAATATTCCTTTACGTGCTAAGGGGTATCTAGAGAGTGGGATAGGTTTAATAACTAACCTCACCCTATCGCGTACCCTAACCCTAACCCCTCCCCTAAGACTAACGCGTACCCTAATCCTAACCCGTACCCTAAACCGAGCCCTAACCCTAACACTAACCCTAACCCTAACCCTAACCCATACCCTACGCCCTACCCGAACCCCTCCCCGAACCCGTACCCTAAGCCATAACCTAACCCTCACCCTAACCCTAACCCTAACCCTAAGCTCCCCTTGACTGCTTCTGCCTCCAATAGATTTCCTAAGCACTAGTGTTTTAAGGAACAGGTTAAAAAGAGAATCCTAATGTGATTTCGTGATAATGGGTGTGTTCCTTATCTTCTCCTCGTGTCTAAACTCTTCTCCATGGCTGGACCCCCAAATAATATTCCTTTACGTGCTAAGGGGTATCTAGAGAGTGGGATAGGTTTAATAACTACCCTCACCCTAACCCGTACCCTAACCCTAACCCCTACTCTAACCCTAAGGCGTACCCTAATCCTAACCCGTACCCTAAACCGAGCCCTAACCCTAACACTAACCCTAACCCTAACCCATACACTACGCCCTACCAGAACCCCTCCCTGAACCCGTACCCTAAGCCGTACCCTAACCCTCACCCTAACCCTAACCCTAACCCTAAGCTACCCTTGACTGATTCTGCCTCCAATAGATTTCCTAAGCACTAGTGTTTTAAGGAACAGGTTAAAAAGAGAATCCTAATGTGATTTCTTGATAATGGGTGTGTTCCTTATCTTCTCCTAGTGTCTAAACTCTTCCCCATGGCTGGACCCCCAAATAATATTCCTTTACGTGCTAAGGGGTATCTAGAGAGTGGGATAGGTTTAATAACTACCCTCACCCTAACGCGTACCCTAACCCTAACCCCTACCCTATCCCTAACGCGTACCCTAATCCTAAACCGTACCCTAAACCGAGCCCTAACCCTAACACTAGCCCTAACCCTAACCCTAACCCATACCCTACGCCCTACCCGAACCCCTCCCCGAACCCGTACCCTAAGCCGTACCCTATCCCTCACCCTAACCCTAACCCTAACCCTAAGCTACCCTTGACTGCCTCTGCCTCCAATAGATTTCCTAAGCACTAGTGTTTTAAGGAACAGTTTAAAAAGAGAATCGTAATGTGATTTCTTGATAATGGGTGTGTTCCTTATCTTCTCCTCGTGTCTAAACTCTTCTCCATGGCTGGACCCCTAAATAATATTCCTTTACGTGCTAAGGGGTATCTAGAGAGTGGGATAGGTTTAATAACTACCCTCACCCTATCGCGTACCCTAACCCTAACCCCTACCCTAACACTAACGCGTACCCTAATCCTAACCCGTACCCTAACCCTCACCCTAACCCTAACTCTAACACTAAGCTACCCTTGACTGCTTCTGCCTCCAATAGATTTCCTAAGCACTAGTGTTTTAAGGAACAGGTTAAAAAGAGAATCCTAATGTGATTTCTTGATAATGGGTGTGTTCCTTATCTTCTCCTAGTGTCTAAACTCTTCTCCATGGCTGGACCCACAAATAATATTCCTTTACGTGCTAAGGGGTATCTAGAGAGTGGGATAGGTTTAATAACTAACCTCACCCTATCGCGTACCCTAACCCTAAACCCTCCCCTAAGACTAACGCGTACCCTAATCCTAACCCGTACCCTAAACCGAGCCCTAACCCTAACACTAACCCTAACCCTAACCCTAACCCATACCCTACGCCCTACCCGAACCCCTCACCGAACCCGTACCCTAAGCCATACCCTAACACTCACCCTAACCCTAACCCTAACCCTAAGCTACCCTTGACTGCTTCTGCCTCCAATAGATTTCCTAAGCACTAGTGTTTTAAGGAACAGGTTAAAAAGAGAATCCTAATGTGATTTCGTGATAATGGGTGTGTTCCTTATCTTCTCCTCGTGTCTAAACTCTTCTCCATGGCTGGACCCCCAAATAATATTCCTTTACGTGCTAAGGGGTATCTAGAGAGTGGGATAAGTTTAATAACTACCCTCACCCTAACGCGTACCCTAACCCTAAACCCTACCCTAACCCTAATGCGTACCCTAATCCTAACCCGTACCCTAAACCGAGCCCTAACCCTAACACTAACCCTAACCCTAACCCTAACCCATACACTACGCCCTACCAGAACCCCTCCCTGAACCCGTACCCTAAGCCATACCCTAACCCTCACCCTAACCCTAACCCTAACCCTAAGCTACCCTTGACTGCTTCTGCCTCCAATAGATTCCCTAAGCACTAGTGTTTTAAGGAACACGTTAAAAAGAGAATCCTAATGTGATTTCTTCATAATGGGTGTGTTCCTTATCTTCTCCTCGTGTCTAAACTCTTCTCCATGGCTGGACCCCCAAATAATATTCCTTTACGTGCTAAGGGGTATCTAGAGAGTGGGATAGGTTTAATAACTAACCTCACCCTATTGCGTACCCTAACCCTAACCCCTACCCTAACACTAAGGCGTACCCTAATCCTAACCCGTACCCTAAACCGAGCCCTAACCCTAACACTAACCCTATCCCTAACCCATACCCTACGCCCTACCCGAACCCCTCCCTCAACCCGTACCCTAAGCCGTACCCTAACTCTCACCCTAACCCTAACCCTAACCCTAAGCTACCCTTGACGCCTTCTGCCTCCAATAGATTTCCTAAGCACTAGTGTTTTAAGGAACAGGTTAAAAAGAGAATCCTAATGTGATTTCGTGGTCATGGGTGTGTTCCTTATCTTCTCCTAGTGTCTAAACTCTTCTCCATGGCTGGACCCCCAAATAATATTCCTTTACGTGCTAAGGGGTATCTAGAGAGTGGGATAGGTTTAATAACTACCCTCACCCTAACGCGTACCCTAACCCTAACCCCTACCCTAAGCCTAATGCGTACCCTAAACCTAACCCGTACCCTAAACCGAGCCCTAACCCTAACACTAACCCTAACCCTAACCCATACCCTACGCCCTACCCGAACCCCTCCCTCAACCCGTACCCTAAGCCGTACCCTATCCCTCACCCTAACCCTAACCCTAACCCTAAGCTACCCTTGACTGCCTCTGCCTCCAATAGATTTCCTAAGCACTAATATTTTAAGGAACAGGTTAAAAAGAGAATCCTAATGTGATTTCTTGATAATGGGTGTGTTCCTTATCTTCTCCTAGTGTCTAAACTCTTCTCTATGGCTGGACCCGCAAATAATATTCCTTTACGTGCTAAGGGATATCTAGAGAGTGGGATAGGTTTAATAACTACCCTCACCCTAACCCCTACCCTAACCCTAACGCGTACCCTAATCCTAACCCGTACGTTGAACCGAGCCCTAACCCTAACCCTAACCCATACCATACGCCGTACCCGAACCCCTCCACGAACTCGTACCCTAAGCCGTACCCTAACCCTAACCCTAATCCTAAGCTACCCTTCACTGCTTCTGCCTCCAATAGATGTCCTAAGCACTAGTGTTTTAAGGAACAGGTTAAAAAGAGAATCCTAATGTGATTTCTTGATAATGGGTGTGTTCCTTATCTTCTCCTAGTGTCTAAACTCTTCTCCATGGCTGGACCCCCAAATAATATTCCTTTACGTGCTAAGGGGTATCTAGAGAGTGGGATAGGTTTAATAACTAACCTCACCCTATCGCGTACCCTAACCCTAACCCCTCCCCTAAGACTAACGCGTACCCTAATCCTAACCCGTACCCTAAACCGAGCCCTAACCCTAACACTAACCCTAACCCTAACCCTAACCCATACCCTACGCCCTACCCGAACCCCTCCCCGAACCCGTACCCTAAGCCATAACCTAACCCTCACCCTAACCCTAACCCTAACCCTAAGCTCCCCTTGACTGCTTCTGCCTCCAATAGATTTCCTAAGCACTAGTGTTTTAAGGAACAGGTTAAAAAGAGAATCCTAATGTGATTTCGTGATAATGGGTGTGTTCCTTATCTTCTCCTCGTGTCTAAACTCTTCTCCATGGCTGGACCCCCAAATAATATTCCTTTACGTGCTAAGGGGTATCTAGAGAGTGGGATAGGTTTAATAACTACCCTCACCCTAACCCGTACCCTAACCCTAACCCCTACTCTAACCCTAAGGCGTACCCTAATCCTAACCCGTACCCTAAACCGAGCCCTAACCCTAACACTAACCCTAACCCTAACCCATACACTACGCCCTACCAGAACCCCTCCCTGAACCCGTACCCTAAGCCGTACCCTAACCCTCACCCTAACCCTAACCCTAACCCTAAGCTACCCTTGACTGATTCTGCCTCCAATAGATTTCCTAAGCACTAGTGTTTTAAGGAACAGGTTAAAAAGAGAATCCTAATGTGATTTCTTGATAATGGGTGTGTTCCTTATCTTCTCCTAGTGTCTAAACTCTTCCCCATGGCTGGACCCCCAAATAATATTCCTTTACGTGCTAAGGGGTATCTAGAGAGTTGGATAGGTTTAATAACTACCCTCACCCTAACGCGTACCCTAACCCTAACCCCTACCCTATCCCTAACGCGTACCCTAATCCTAAACCGTACCCTAAACCGAGCCCTAACCCTAACACTAGCCCTAACCCTAACCCTAACCCATACACTACGCCCTACCCGATCCCCTCCCCGAACCCGTAACCTAAGCCGTACCCTAACCCTCACCCTAACCCTAACCCTAACCCTAAGCTACCCTTTACTGCTTCTGCCTTCAATAGATTTCCTAAGCACTAGTGTTTTAAGGAACAGTTTAAAAAGAGAATCATATTGTGATTTCTTGATAATGGGTTTGTTCCTTATCTTCTCCTAGTGTCTAAACTCTTCTCCATGGCTGGACCCCCAAATAATATTCCTTTACGTGCTAAGGGGTATCTAGAGAGTGGGATAGGTTTAATAACTAACCTCACCCTAACGCGTACCCTAACCCTAACCCCTACCCTAACACTAACGCGTACCCTAATCCTAACCCGTACCCTAAACCGAGCCCTAACCCTAACACTAACCCTAACCCTAACCCTAACCCATACCCTACTCCCTACACGAACCCCTACCCGAATCCGTACCCTAAGCCGTACCCTAACCCTCACCCTAACCCTAACCCTAACCCTAAGCTACCCTTGACTGCTTCTGCCTCCAATAGATTTCCTAAGCACTAGTGTTTTAAGGACCAGGTTAAAAAGAGAATCGTAATGTGATTTCTTGATAATGGGTGTGTTCCTTATCTTCTCCTCGTGTCTAAACTCTTCTCCATGGCTGGACCCCTAAATAATATTCCTTTACGTGCTAAGGGGTATCTAGAGAGTGGGATAGGTTTAATAACTAACCTCACCCTAACGCGTACCCTAACCCTAACCCCTACCCTAACCCTAACGCGTACCCTAATCCTAACCCGTACCCTAAACCGAGCCCTAACCCTAACACGAACCCTAACCCTAACCCTAACCCATACCCTACGCCCTACCCGAACCCCTCGCCGAACCCGTACCCTAAGCCGTACCCTAACCCTCACCCTAACCCTAACCCGAACCCTAAGCTACCCTTGACTGCTTCTGCCTCCAATAGATTTCCTAAGCACTAGTGTTTTAAGGAACAGGTTAAAAAGAGAATCCTAATGTGATTTCTTGATAATGGGTGTGTTCCTTATCTTCTCCTCGTGTCTAAACTCTTCTCCATGGCTGGACCCCTAAATAATATTCCTTTACGTGCTAAGGGGTATCTAGAGAGTGGGGTAGTTTTAATAACTAACCTCACCCTATCGCGTACCCTAACCCTAACCCCTACCCTAACACTAAGGCGTACCCTAATCCTAACCCGTACCCTAAACCGAGCCCTAACCCTAACACTAACCCTAACCCTAACCCTAACCCATACCCTACGCCCTACCCGAAGCCCTCCCCGAACCCGTACCCTAAGCCGTACCCTAACCCTCACCCTAACCCTAACCCTAACCCTAAGCTACCCTTGACTGCTTCTGCCTCCAATAGATTTCCTAAGCACTAGTGTTTTAAGGAACAGGTTAAAAAGAGAATCCTAATTTGATTTCGTGATAATGGGTGTGTTCCTTATCTTCTCCTAGTGTCTAAACTCTTCTCCATGGCTGGACCCCCAAATAATATTCCTTTACGTGCTAAGGGGTATCTAGAGAGTGGGATAGGTTTAATAACTACCCTCACCCTAACGCGTACCCTAACCCTAACCCCTACCCTAAGCCTAACGCGTACCCTAATCCTAACCCGTACCCTAAACCGAGCCCTAACCCTAACACTAACCCTATCCCTAACCCATACCCTACGCCCTACCCGAACCCCTCCCTCAACCCGTACCCTAAGCCGTACCCTAACTCTCACCCTAACCCTAACCCTAACCCTAAGCTACCCTTGACGCCTTCTGCCTCCAATAGATTTCCTAAGCACTAGTGTTTTAACTAACAGGTTAAAAAGAGAATCCTAATGTGATTTCTTGATAATGGGTGTGTTCCTTATCTTCTCCTCGTGTCTAAATTCTTCTTCATGGCTGGACCCCCAAATAATATGCCTTTACGTGCTAAGGGGTATCTAGAGAGAGGGAGAGGTTTAATAACTACCCTCACCCTAACGCGTTCCCTAACCCTAACCCCTACCCTAACCCTAACGCGTACCCTAATCCTAACCCGTACCCTAAACCGAGCCCTAACCCTAACACTAACCCTAACCCTAACCCTAACCCATACCCTACGCCCTACACGAACCCCTCCCTGAAACCGTACCCTAAGCCGTACCCTAACCCTCAATCTAACCCTAACCCTAACCCTAAGCTACCCTTGACTGCTTCTGCCTCCAATAGATTTCCGAAGCACTAGTGTTTTAAGGAACAGTTTAAAAAGAGAATCCTAATGTGATTTCTTGATAATGGGTGTGTTCCTTAACTTCTCCTAGTGTCTAATCTCTTCTCCATGGCTGGATCCCCAAATAATATTCCTTTACGTGCTAAGGGGTATCTAGAGAGTGGGATAGGTTTAATAACTAACCTCACCCTATCGCGTACCCTAACCCTAACCCCTACCCTAACACTAACGCGTACCCTAATCCTAACCCGTACCCTAAACCGAGCCCTAACCCTAACACTAACTGTAACCCTAACCCTAAGCCATACCCTACGCCCTACCCGAAACCCTCCCCGTACCCATACCCTAAGCCGTACCCTAACCCTCACCCTAACCCTAACCCTAACCCTAAGCTACCCTTGACTGCTTCTGCCTCCAATAGATTTCCTAAGCACTAGTGTTTTAAGGAACAGGTTAAAAAGAGAATCCTAATGTGATTTCGTGGTCATGGGTGTGTTCCTTAACTTCTCCTAGTGTCTAAACTCTTCTCCATGGCTGGACCCCCAAATAATATTCCTTTACGTGCTAAGGGGTATCTAGAGAGTGGGATAGGTTTAATAACTACCCTCACCCTAATGCGTACCCTAACCCTAACCCCTACCCTAAGCCTAATGCGTACCCTAAACCTAACCCGTACCCTAAACCGAGCCCTAACCCTAACACTAACCCTAACCCTAACCCATACCCTACGCCCTACCCGAACCCCTCCCTCAACCCGTACCCTAAGCCGTACCCTAACCCTCACCCTAACCCTAACCCTAAACCTAAGCTACCCTTGACGCCTTCTGCCTCCAATAGATTTCCTAAGCACTAATATTTTAAGGAACAGGTTAAAAAGAGAATCCTAATGTGATTTCTTGATAATGGGTGTGTTCCTTATCTTCTCCTAGTGTCTAAACTCTTCTCTATGGCTGGACCCGCAAATAATATTCCTTTACGTGCTAAGGGATATCTAGAGAGTGGGATAGGTTTAATAACTACCCTCACCCTAACCCCTACCCTAACCCTAACGCGTACCCTAATCCTAACCCGTACGTTGAACCGAGCCCTAACCCTAACCCTAACCCATACCATACGCCGTACCCGAACCCCTCCACGAACTCGTACCCTAAGCCGTACCCTAACCCTAACCCTAATCCTAAGCTACCCTTCACTGCTTCTGCCTCCAATAGATGTCCTAAGCACTAGTGTTTTAAGGAACAGGTTAAAAAGAGAATCCTAATGTGATTTTCTGATGATGGGTGTGTTCCTTATCTTCTCCTAGTGTCTAAACTCTTCTCCAAGGCTGGACCCCCAAATAATATTCCGTTACGTTCTAAGCTGTATCTAGAGAGTGGGATAGGTTTAATAACTACCCTAACCCTAATGCTTACCCTAACCCTCTCCCATACCCTAACCCTAACCCGTACCCTAACCCTAACACCTACCTTAATCCTAACCGATACTCTAAACCGAGCCCTTACCCTAAAAGTAACCATAACCCTAATCCATACCCTATGCCATAACCGATTCCGTACCCGAACCCGTAACCTAAGCCGTACCCTCACCCTCACCCTAACCCTAACCCTTACCCTAAGCTACCCTTGACTGCTTCTGCCTCCAATAGATTTCCTAAGCACTAGTGTTTTAAGGAACAGGTTAAAAAGGGAATCCTAATGTGATTTCTTTAGAATGGGTGTGTTCCTTATCTTCTCCTAGTGTCTAAACTCTTCTCCATGGCTGGACCCCCAAATAATATTCCTTTACGTGCTAAGGGGTATCTAGAGAGTGGGATAGGTTTAATAACTAACCTCACCCTATTGCGTACCCTAACCCTAACCCCTCCCCTAAGACTAACGCGTACGCTAATCCTAACCCGTACCCTAAACCGAGCCCTAACCCTAACACTAACCCTAACCCTAACCCTAACCCATACCCTACGCCCTACCCGAACCCCTCCCCGAACCCGTACCCTAAGCCATACCCTAAACCTCACCCTAACCCTAACCCTAACCCTAAGCTACCCTTGACTGCTTCTGCCTCCAATAGATTTCCTAAGCACTAGTGTTTTAAGGAACAGGTTAAAAAGAGAATCCTAATGTGATTTCGTGATAATGGGTGTGTTCCTTATCTTCTCCTCGTGTCTAAACTCTTCTCCATGGCTGGACCCCCAAATAATATTCCTTTACGTGCTAAGGGGTATCTAGAGAGTGGGATAGGTTTAATAACTACCCTCACCCTAACGCGTACCCTAACCCTAACCCCTACCCTAACCCTAATGCGTACCCTAATCCTAACCCGTACCCTAAACCGAGCCCTAACCCTAACACTAACCCTAACCCTAACCCTAACCCATACCCTACGCCCTACCCGAACCCCTCCCCGAACCTGTACCCTAAGCCGTACCCTAACCCTCACCCTAACCCTAACCCTAAACCTAAGCTACCCTTGATGGCTTCTGCCTCCAATAGATTTCCTAAGCACTAGTGTTTTAAGGAACAGGTTAAAAAGAGAATCCTAATGTGATTTCTTGATAATGGGTGTGTTCCTTATTTTCTCCTCGTGTCTAAACTCTTCTCCATGGCTGGACCCCCAAATAATATTTCTTTACGTGCTAAGGGGTATCTAGAGAGTGTGATAGGCTTAATAACTACCCTCACCCTAACGCGTACCCTAACCCTAACCCCTACCCTAACCCTAACGCGTACCCTAATCCTAACCCGTACCCTAAACCGAGCCCTAACCCTAACACTAGCGCTAACCCTAAACCTAACCCATACCCTACGCCCTACCCGAACCCCTCCCCGAACCCGTATCCTAAGCCGTACCCTAACCCTCACCCTAACCCTAACCCTAACCCATACCCTACGCCATATCCGAACCCCTCCCCGAACCCGTACCCTAAGCCGTACCCTAACCCTAACCCTAACCCTAACCCTAACCCTAACTACCCTCACCCTAACGCGTTCCCTAACCCTAACCCCTACCCTAACCCTAACGCGTACCCTAATCCTAACCCGTACCCTAAACCGAGCCCTAAACCTAACACTAACCCTAACCCTAACCCTAACCCATACCCTACGCCCTACACGAACCCCTCCCTGAACCCGTACCCTAAGCCGTACCCTAACCCTCAATCTAACGCTAACCCTAACCCTAAGCTACCCTTGACTGCTTCTGCCTCCAATAGATTTCCGAAGCACTAGTGTTTTAAGGAACAGTTTAAAAAGAGAATCCTAATGTGATTTCTTGATAATGGGTGTGTTCCTTAACTTCTCCTAGTGTCTAAACTCTTCTCCATGGCTGGATCCCCAAATAATATTCCTTTACGTGCTAAGGGGTATCTAGAGAGTGGGATAGGTTTAATAACTAACCTCACCCTATCGCGTACCCTAACCCTAACCCCTACCCTAACACTAACGCGTACCCTAATCCTAACCCGTACCCTAAACCGAGCCCTAACCCTAACACTAACCCTAACCCTAACCCTAACCCATACCCTACGCCCTACCCGAACCCCTCCCCGTAACCATACCCTAAGCCGTACCCTAACCCACACCCTAACCCTAACCCTAACCCTAAGCTACCCTTGACTGCTTCTGCCTCCAATAGATTTCCTAAGCACTAGTGTTTTAAGGAACAGGTTAAAAAGAGAATCCTAATGTGATTTCGTGGTCATGGGTGTGTTCCTTATCTTCTCCTAGTGTCTAAACTCTTCTCCATGGCTGGACCCCCAAATAATATTCCTTTACGTGCTAAGGGGTATCTAGAGAGTGGGATAGGTTTAATAACTACCCTCACCCTAACGCGTACCCTAACCCTAACCCCTACCCTAAGCCTAATGCGTACCCTAAACCTAACCCGTACCCTAAACCGAGCCCTAACCCTAACACTAACCCTAACCCTAACCCATACCCTACGCCCTACCCGAACCCCTCCCTCAACCCGTACCCTAAGCCGTACCCTAACCCTCACCCTAACCCTAACCCTAAACCTAAGCTACCCTTGACGCCTTCTGCCTCCAATAGATTTCCTAAGCACTAATATTTTAAGGAACAGGTTAAAAAGAGAATCCTAATGTGATTTCTTGATAATGGGTGTGTTCCTTATCTTCTCCTAGTGTCTAAACTCTTCTCTATGGCTGGACCCCCAAATAATATTCCTTTACGTGCTAAGGGATATCTAGAGAGTGGGATAGGTTTAATAACTACCCTCACCCTAACCCCTACCCTAACCCTAACGCGTACGCTAATCCTAACCCGTACGTTGATCCGAGCCCTAACCCTAACCCTAACCCATACCATATGCCGTACCCGAACCCCTCCACGAACTCGTACCCTAAGCCGTACCCTAACCCTAACCCTAATCCTAACCTACCCTTCACTGCTTCTGCCTCCAATAGATGTCCTAAGCACTAGTGTTTTAAGGAACAGGTTAAAAAGAGAATCCTAATGTGATTTCTTGATAATGGGTGTGCTCCTTATCTTCTCCTAGTGTCTAAACTCTTCTCCAAGGCTGGACCCCCAAATAATATTCCGTTACGTTCTAAGCTGTATCTAGAGAGTGGGATAGGTTTAATAACTACCCTAACCCTAATGCTTACCCTAACCCTCTCCCATACCCTAACCCTAACCCGTACCCTAACCCTAACACCTACCTTAATCCTAACCGATACTCTAAACCGAGCCCTTACCCTAAAAGTAACCATAACCCTAATCCATACCCTATGCCATAACCGATTCCGTACCCGAACCCGTAACCTAAGCCGTACCCTCACCCTCACCCTAACCCTAACCCTTACCCTAAGCTACCCTTGACTGCTTCTGCCTCCAATAGATTTCCTAAGCACTAGTGTTTTAAGGAACAGGTTAAAAAGGGAATCCTAATGTGATTTCTTTAGAATGGGTGTGTTCCTTATCTTCTCCTAGTGTCTAAAGTCTTCTCCATGGCTGGACCCCCAAATAATATTCCTTTACGTGCTAAGGGGTATCTAGAGAGTGGGATAGGTTTAATAACTAACCTCACCCTATCGCGTACCCTAACCCTAACCCCTCCCCTAAGACTAACGCGTACCCTAATCCTAACCCGTACCCTAAACCGAGCCCTAACCCTAACACTAACCCTAACCCTAACCCATACCCTACGCCCTACCCGAACCCCTCCCCGAACCCGTACCCTAAGCCATACCCTAAACCTCACCCTAACCCTAACCCTAACCCTAAGCTACCCTTGACTGCTTCTGCCTCAAATAGATTTCCTAAGCACTAGTGTTTTAAGGAACAGGTTAAAAAGAGAATCCTAATGTGATTTCGTGATAATGGGTGTGTTCCTTATCTTCTCCTCGTGTCTAAATTCTTCTTCATGGCTGGACCCCCAAATAATATGCCTTTACGTGCTAAGGGGTATCTAGAGAGAGGGAGAGGTTTAATAACTACCCTCACCCTAACGCGTTCCCTAACCCTAACCCCTACCCTAACCCTAACGCGTACCCTAATCCTAACCCGTACCCTAAACCGAGCCCTAACCCTAACACTAACCCTAACCCTAACCCTAACCCATACCCTACGCCCTACACGAACCCCTCCCTGAACCCGTACCCTAAGCCGTACCCTAACCCTCAATCTAACCCTAACCCTAACCCTAAGCTACCCTTGACTGCTTCTGCCTCCAATAGATTTCCGAAGCACTAGTGTTTTAAGGAACAGTTTAAAAAGAGAATCCTAATGTGATTTCTTGATAATGGGTGTGTTCCTTAACTTCTCCTAGTGTCTAATCTCTTCTCCATGGCTGGATCCCCAAATAATATTCCTTTACGTGCTAAGGGGTATCTAGAGAGTGGGATAGGTTTAATAACTAACCTCACCCTATCGCGTACCCTAACCCTAACCCCTACCCTAACACTAACGCGTACCCTAATCCTAACCCGTACCCTAAACCGAGCCCTAACCCTAACACTAACCCTAACCCTAACCCTAACCCATACCCTACGCCCTACCCGAACCCCTCCCCGTACCCATACCCTAAGCCGTACCCTAACCCTCACCCTAACCCTAACCCTAACCCTAAGCTACCCTTGACTGCTTCTGCCTCCAATAGATTTCCTAAGCACTAGTGTTTTAAGGAACAGGTTAAAAAGAGAATCCTAATGTGATTTCTTGATAATGGGTGTGTTCCTTATCTTCTCCTCGTGTCTACACTCTTCTCCATGGCTGGACCCCTAAATAATATTCCTTTACGTGCTAAGGGGTATCTAGAGAGTGGGGTAGTTTTAATAACTAACCTCACCCTATCGCGTACCCTAACCCTAACCCCTACCCTAACACTAAGGCGTACCCTAATCCTAACCCGTACCCTAAACCGAGCCCTAACCCTAACACTAACCCTAACCCTAACCCTAACCCATACCCTACGCCCTACCCGAACCCCTCCCCGAACCCGTACCCTAAACCGTACCCTAACCCTCACCCTAACCCTAACCCTAACCCTAAGCTACCCTTGACTGCTTCTGCCTCCAATAGATTTCCTAAGCACTAGTGTTTTAAGGAACAGGTTAAAAAGAGAATCCTAATGTGATTTCGTGATAATGGGTGTGTTCCTTATCTTCTCCTAGTGTCTAAACTCTTCTCCATGGCTGGACCCCCAAATAATATTCCTTTACGTGCTAAGGGGTATCTAGAGAGTGGGATAGGTTTAATAACTACCCTCACCCTAACGCGTACCCTAACCCTAACCCCTACCCTAAGCCTAACGCGTACCCTAATCCTAACCCGTACCCTAAACCGAGCCCTAACCCTAACACTAACCCTATCCCTAACCCATACCCTACGCCCTACCCGAACCCCTCCCTCAACCCGTACCCTAAGCCGTACCCTAACTCTCACCCTAACCCTAACCCTAACCCTAAGCTACCCTTGACGCCTTCTGCCTCCAATAGATTTCCTAAGCACTAGTGTTTTAACTAACAGGTTAAAAAGAGAATCCTAATGTGATTTCTTGATAATGGGTGTGTTCCTTATCTTCTCCTCGTGTCTAAATTCTTCTTCATGGCTGGACCCCCAAATAATATGCCTTTACGTGCTAAGGGGTATCTAGAGAGAGGGAGAGGTTTAATAACTACCCTCACCCTAACGCGTTCCCTAACCCTAACCCCTACCCTAACCCTAACGCGTACCCTAATCCTAACCCGTACCCTAAACCGAGCCCTAACCCTAACACTAACCCTAACCCTAACCCTAACCCATACCCTACGCCCTACACGAACCCCTCCCTGAAACCGTACCCTAAGCCGTACCCTAACCCTCAATCTAACCCTAACCCTAACCCTAAGCTACCCTTGACTGCTTCTGCCTCCAATAGATTTCCGAAGCACTAGTGTTTTAAGGAACAGTTTAAAAAGAGAATCCTAATGTGATTTCTTGATAATGGGTGTGTTCCTTAACTTCTCCTAGTGTCTAATCTCTTCTCCATGGCTGGATCCCCAAATAATATTCCTTTACGTGCTAAGGGGTATCTAGAGAGTGGGATAGGTTTAATAACTAACCTCACCCTATCGCGTACCCTAACCCTAACCCCTACCCTAACACTAACGCGTACCCTAATCCTAACCCGTACCCTAAACCGAGCCCTAACCCTAACACTAACTGTAACCCTAACCCTAAGCCATACCCTACGCCCTACCCGAAACCCTCCCCGTACCCATACCCTAAGCCGTACCCTAACCCTCACCCTAACCCTAACCCTAACCCTAAGCTACCCTTGACTGCTTCTGCCTCCAATAGATTTCCTAAGCACTAGTGTTTTAAGGAACAGGTTAAAAAGAGAATCCTAATGTGATTTCGTGGTCATGGGTGTGTTCCTTAACTTCTCCTAGTGTCTAAACTCTTCTCCATGGCTGGACCCCCAAATAATATTCCTTTACGTGCTAAGGGGTATCTAGAGAGTGGGATAGGTTTAATAACTACCCTCACCCTAATGCGTACCCTAACCCTAACCCCTACCCTAAGCCTAATGCGTACCCTAAACCTAACCCGTACCCTAAACCGAGCCCTAACCCTAACACTAACCCTAACCCTAACCCATACCCTACGCCCTACCCGAACCCCTCCCTCAACCCGTACCCTAAGCCGTACCCTAACCCTCACCCTAACCCTAACCCTAAACCTAAGCTACCCTTGACGCCTTCTGCCTCCAATAGATTTCCTAAGCACTAATATTTTAAGGAACAGGTTAAAAAGAGAATCCTAATGTGATTTCTTGATAATGGGTGTGTTCCTTATCTTCTCCTAGTGTCTAAACTCTTCTCTATGGCTGGACCCGCAAATAATATTCCTTTACGTGCTAAGGGATATCTAGAGAGTGGGATAGGTTTAATAACTACCCTCACCCTAACCCCTACCCTAACCCTAACGCGTACCCTAATCCTAACCCGTACGTTGAACCGAGCCCTAACCCTAACCCTAACCCATACCATACGCCGTACCCGAACCCCTCCACGAACTCGTACCCTAAGCCGTACCCTAACCCTAACCCTAATCCTAAGCTACCCTTCACTGCTTCTGCCTCCAATAGATGTCCTAAGCACTAGTGTTTTAAGGAACAGGTTAAAAAGAGAATCCTAATGTGATTTTCTGATGATGGGTGTGTTCCTTATCTTCTCCTAGTGTCTAAACTCTTCTCCAAGGCTGGACCCCCAAATAATATTCCGTTACGTTCTAAGCTGTATCTAGAGAGTGGGATAGGTTTAATAACTACCCTAACCCTAATGCTTACCCTAACCCTCTCCCATACCCTAACCCTAACCCGTACCCTAACCCTAACACCTACCTTAATCCTAACCGATACTCTAAACCGAGCCCTTACCCTAAAAGTAACCATAACCCTAATCCATACCCTATGCCATAACCGATTCCGTACCCGAACCCGTAACCTAAGCCGTACCCTCACCCTCACCCTAACCCTAACCCTTACCCTAAGCTACCCTTGACTGCTTCTGCCTCCAATAGATTTCCTAAGCACTAGTGTTTTAAGGAACAGGTTAAAAAGGGAATCCTAATGTGATTTCTTTAGAATGGGTGTGTTCCTTATCTTCTCCTAGTGTCTAAACTCTTCTCCATGGCTGGACCCCCAAATAATATTCCTTTACGTGCTAAGGGGTATCTAGAGAGTGGGATAGGTTTAATAACTAACCTCACCCTATTGCGTACCCTAACCCTAACCCCTCCCCTAAGACTAACGCGTACGCTAATCCTAACCCGTACCCTAAACCGAGCCCTAACCCTAACACTAACCCTAACCCTAACCCTAACCCAAACCCTACGCCCTACCCGAACCCCTCCCCGAACCCGTACCCTAAGCCATACCCTAAACCTCACCCTAACCCTAACCCTAACCCTAAGCTACCCTTGACTGCTTCTGCCTCCAATAGATTTCCTAAGCACTAGTGTTTTAAGGAACAGGTTAAAAAGAGAATCCTAATGTGATTTCGTGATAATGGGTGTGTTCCTTATCTTCTCCTCGTGTCTAAACTCTTCTCCATGGCTGGACCCCCAAATAATATTCCTTTACGTGCTAAGGGGTATCTAGAGAGTGGGATAGGTTTAATAACTACCCTCACCCTAACGCGTACCCTAACCCTAACCCCTACCCTAACCCTAATGCGTACCCTAATCCTAACCCGTACCCTAAACCGAGCCCTAACCCTAACACTAACCCTAACCCTAACCCTAACCCATACCCTACGCCCTACCCGAACCCCTCCCCGAACCTGTACCCTAAGCCGTACCCTAACCCTCACCCTAACCCTAACCCTAAACCTAAGCTACCCTTGATGGCTTCTGCCTCCAATAGATTTCCTAAGCACTAGTGTTTTAAGGAACAGGTTAAAAAGAGAATCCTAATGTGATTTCTTGATAATGGGTGTGTTCCTTATTTTCTCCTCGTGTCTAAACTCTTCTCCATGGCTGGACCCCCAAATAATATTTCTTTACGTGCTAAGGGGTATCTAGAGAGTGTGATAGGCTTAATAACTACCCTCACCCTAACGCGTACCCTAACCCTAACCCCTACCCTAAC
Source organism: Balaenoptera acutorostrata (assembly GCF_949987535.1). Lineage (NCBI taxonomy): Eukaryota > Metazoa > Chordata > Mammalia > Artiodactyla > Balaenopteridae > Balaenoptera > Balaenoptera acutorostrata. The sequence goes on along the minus strand of NW_026646802.1, from coordinate 244,787 downwards.
CCTAACGCGTACCCTAATCCTAACCCGTACCCTAAACCGAGCCCTAACCCTAACACTAGCGCTAACCCTAAACCTAACCCATACCCTACGCCCTACCCGAACCCCTCCCCGAACCCGTATCCTAAGCCGTACCCTAACCCTCACCCTAACCCTAACCCTAACCCATACCCTACGCCATATCCGAACCCCTCCCCGAACCCGTACCCTAAGCCGTACCCTAACCCTAACCCTAACCCTAACCCTAACCCTAACTACCCTCACCCTAACGCGTTCCCTAACCCTAACCCCTACCCTAACCCTAACGCGTACCCTAATCCTAACCCGTACCCTAAACCGAGCCCTAAACCTAACACTAACCCTAACCCTAACCCTAACCCATACCCTACGCCCTACACGAACCCCTCCCTGAACCCGTACCCTAAGCCGTACCCTAACCCTCAATCTAACGCTAACCCTAACCCTAAGCTACCCTTGACTGCTTCTGCCTCCAATAGATTTCCGAAGCACTAGTGTTTTAAGGAACAGTTTAAAAAGAGAATCCTAATGTGATTTCTTGATAATGGGTGTGTTCCTTAACTTCTCCTAGTGTCTAAACTCTTCTCCATGGCTGGATCCCCAAATAATATTCCTTTACGTGCTAAGGGGTATCTAGAGAGTGGGATAGGTTTAATAACTAACCTCACCCTATCGCGTACCCTAACCCTAACCCCTACCCTAACACTAACGCGTACCCTAATCCTAACCCGTACCCTAAACCGAGCCCTAACCCTAACACTAACCCTAACCCTAACCCTAACCCATACCCTACGCCCTACCCGAACCCCTCCCCGTAACCATACCCTAAGCCGTACCCTAACCCACACCCTAACCCTAACCCTAACCCTAAGCTACCCTTGACTGCTTCTGCCTCCAATAGATTTCCTAAGCACTAGTGTTTTAAGGAACAGGTTAAAAAGAGAATCCTAATGTGATTTCGTGGTCATGGGTGTGTTCCTTATCTTCTCCTAGTGTCTAAACTCTTCTCCATGGCTGGACCCCCAAATAATATTCCTTTACGTGCTAAGGGGTATCTAGAGAGTGGGATAGGTTTAATAACTACCCTCACCCTAACGCGTACCCTAACCCTAACCCCTACCCTAAGCCTAATGCGTACCCTAAACCTAACCCGTACCCTAAACCGAGCCCTAACCCTAACACTAACCCTAACCCTAACCCATACCCTACGCCCTACCCGAACCCCTCCCTCAACCCGTACCCTAAGCCGTACCCTAACCCTCACCCTAACCCTAACCCTAAACCTAAGCTACCCTTGACGCCTTCTGCCTCCAATAGATTTCCTAAGCACTAATATTTTAAGGAACAGGTTAAAAAGAGAATCCTAATGTGATTTCTTGATAATGGGTGTGTTCCTTATCTTCTCCTAGTGTCTAAACTCTTCTCTATGGCTGGACCCCCAAATAATATTCCTTTACGTGCTAAGGGATATCTAGAGAGTGGGATAGGTTTAATAACTACCCTCACCCTAACCCCTACCCTAACCCTAACGCGTACGCTAATCCTAACCCGTACGTTGATCCGAGCCCTAACCCTAACCCTAACCCATACCATATGCCGTACCCGAACCCCTCCACGAACTCGTACCCTAAGCCGTACCCTAACCCTAACCCTAATCCTAACCTACCCTTCACTGCTTCTGCCTCCAATAGATGTCCTAAGCACTAGTGTTTTAAGGAACAGGTTAAAAAGAGAATCCTAATGTGATTTCTTGATAATGGGTGTGCTCCTTATCTTCTCCTAGTGTCTAAACTCTTCTCCAAGGCTGGACCCCCAAATAATATTCCGTTACGTTCTAAGCTGTATCTAGAGAGTGGGATAGGTTTAATAACTACCCTAACCCTAATGCTTACCCTAACCCTCTCCCATACCCTAACCCTAACCCGTACCCTAACCCTAACACCTACCTTAATCCTAACCGATACTCTAAACCGAGCCCTTACCCTAAAAGTAACCATAACCCTAATCCATACCCTATGCCATAACCGATTCCGTACCCGAACCCGTAACCTAAGCCGTACCCTCACCCTCACCCTAACCCTAACCCTTACCCTAAGCTACCCTTGACTGCTTCTGCCTCCAATAGATTTCCTAAGCACTAGTGTTTTAAGGAACAGGTTAAAAAGGGAATCCTAATGTGATTTCTTTAGAATGGGTGTGTTCCTTATCTTCTCCTAGTGTCTAAAGTCTTCTCCATGGCTGGACCCCCAAATAATATTCCTTTACGTGCTAAGGGGTATCTAGAGAGTGGGATAGGTTTAATAACTAACCTCACCCTATCGCGTACCCTAACCCTAACCCCTCCCCTAAGACTAACGCGTACCCTAATCCTAACCCGTACCCTAAACCGAGCCCTAACCCTAACACTAACCCTAACCCTAACCCATACCCTACGCCCTACCCGAACCCCTCCCCGAACCCGTACCCTAAGCCATACCCTAAACCTCACCCTAACCCTAACCCTAACCCTAAGCTACCCTTGACTGCTTCTGCCTCAAATAGATTTCCTAAGCACTAGTGTTTTAAGGAACAGGTTAAAAAGAGAATCCTAATGTGATTTCGTGATAATGGGTGTGTTCCTTATCTTCTCCTCGTGTCTAAATTCTTCTTCATGGCTGGACCCCCAAATAATATGCCTTTACGTGCTAAGGGGTATCTAGAGAGAGGGAGAGGTTTAATAACTACCCTCACCCTAACGCGTTCCCTAACCCTAACCCCTACCCTAACCCTAACGCGTACCCTAATCCTAACCCGTACCCTAAACCGAGCCCTAACCCTAACACTAACCCTAACCCTAACCCTAACCCATACCCTACGCCCTACACGAACCCCTCCCTGAACCCGTACCCTAAGCCGTACCCTAACCCTCAATCTAACCCTAACCCTAACCCTAAGCTACCCTTGACTGCTTCTGCCTCCAATAGATTTCCGAAGCACTAGTGTTTTAAGGAACAGTTTAAAAAGAGAATCCTAATGTGATTTCTTGATAATGGGTGTGTTCCTTAACTTCTCCTAGTGTCTAATCTCTTCTCCATGGCTGGATCCCCAAATAATATTCCTTTACGTGCTAAGGGGTATCTAGAGAGTGGGATAGGTTTAATAACTAACCTCACCCTATCGCGTACCCTAACCCTAACCCCTACCCTAACACTAACGCGTACCCTAATCCTAACCCGTACCCTAAACCGAGCCCTAACCCTAACACTAACCCTAACCCTAACCCTAACCCATACCCTACGCCCTACCCGAACCCCTCCCCGTACCCATACCCTAAGCCGTACCCTAACCCTCACCCTAACCCTAACCCTAACCCTAAGCTACCCTTGACTGCTTCTGCCTCCAATAGATTTCCTAAGCACTAGTGTTTTAAGGAACAGGTTAAAAAGAGAATCCTAATGTGATTTCTTGATAATGGGTGTGTTCCTTATCTTCTCCTCGTGTCTACACTCTTCTCCATGGCTGGACCCCTAAATAATATTCCTTTACGTGCTAAGGGGTATCTAGAGAGTGGGGTAGTTTTAATACCTAACCTCACCCTATCGCGTACCCTAACCCTAACCCCTACCCTAACACTAAGGCGTACCCTAATCCTAACCCGTACCCTAAACCGAGCCCTAACCCTAACACTAACCCTAACCCTAACCCTAACCCATACCCTACGCCCTACCCGAACCCCTCCCCGAACCCGTACCCTAAGCCGTACCCTAACCCTCACCCTAACCCTAACCCTAACCCTAAGCTACCCTTGACTGCTTCTGCCTCCAATAGATTTCCTAAGCACTAGTGTTTTAAGGAACAGGTTAAAAAGAGAATCCTAATGTGATTTCGTGATAATGGGTGTGTTCCTTATCTTCTCCTAGTGTCTAAACTCTTCTCCATGGCTGGACCCCCAAATAATATTCCTTTACGTGCTAAGGGGTATCTAGAAAGTGGGATAGGTTTAATAACTACCCTCACCCTAACGCGTACCCTAACCCTAACCCCTACCCTAAGCCTAACGCGTACCCTAATCCTAACCCGTACCCGAAACCGAGCCCTAACCCTAACACTAACCCTATCCCTAACCCATACCCTACGCCCTACACGAACCCCTCCCTCAACCCGTACCCTAAGCCGTACCCTAACTCTCACCCTAACCCTAACCCTAACCCTAAGCTACCCTTGACGCCTTCTGCCTCCAATAGATTTCCTAAGCACTAGTGTTTTAAGGAACAGGTTAAAAAGAGAATCCTAATGTGATTTCTTGATAATGGGTGTGTTCCTTATCTTCTCCTCGTGTCTAAATTCTTCTTCATGGCTCGACCCCCAAATAATATGCCTTTACGTGCTAAGGGGTATCTAGAGAGAGGGAGAGGTTTAATAACTACCCTCACCCTAACGCGTTCCCTAACCCTAACCCCTACCCGAACCCTAACGCGTACCCTAATCCTAACCCGTACCCTAAACCGAGCCCTAACCCTAACACTAACCCTAACCCTAACCCTAACCCATACCCTACGCCCTACACGAACCCCTCCCTGAACCCGTACCCTAAGCCGTACCCTAACCCTCAATCTAACCCTAACCCTAACCCTAAGCTACCCTTGACTGCTTCTGCCTCCAATAGATTTCCGAAGCACTAGTGTTTTAAGGTACAGTTTAAAAAGAGAATCCTAATGTGATTTCTTGATAATGGGTGTGTTCCTTAACTTCTCCTAGTGTCTAATCTCTTCTCCATGGCTGGATAACCAAATAATATTCCTTTACGTGCTAAGGGGTATCTAGAGAGTGGGATAGGTTTAATAACTAACCTCACCCTATCGCGTACCCTAACCCTAACCCCTACCCTAACACTAACGCGTACCCTAATCCTAACCCGTACCCTAAACCGAGCCCTAAACCTAACACTAACCCTAACCCTAACCCTAACCCATACCCTACGCCCTACCCGAACCCCTCCCCGTACCCATACCCTAAGCCGTACCCTAACCCTCACCCTAACCCTAACCCTAACCCTAATCTACCCTTGACTGCTTCTGCCTCCAATAGATTTTCTAAGCACTAGTGTTTTAAGGAACAGGTTAAAAAGAGAATCCTAATGTGATTTCGTGGTCATGGGTGTGTTCCTTATCTTCTCCTAGTGTCTAAACTCTTCTCCATGGCTGGACCCCCAAATAATATTCCTTTACGTGCTAAGGGGTATCTAGAGAGTGGGATAGGTTTAATAACTACCCTCACCCTAACGCGTACCCTAACCCTAACCCCTACCCTAAGCCTAATGCGTACCCTAAACCTAACCCGTACCCTAAACCGAGCCCTAACCCTAACACTAACCCTAACCCTAACCCATACCCTACGCCCTACCCGAACCCCTCCCTCAACCCGTACCCTAAGCCGTACCCTAACCCTCACCCTAACCCTAACCCTAAACCTAAGCTACCCTTGACGCCTTCTGCCTCCAATAGATTTCCTAAGCACTAATATTTTAAGGAACAGGTTAAAAAGAGAATCCTAATGTGATTTCTTGATAATGGGTGTGTTCCTTATCTTCTCCTAGTGTCTAAACTTTTCTCTATGGCTGGACCCGCAAATAATATTCCTTTACGTGCTAAGGGATATCTAGAGAGTGGGATAGGTTTAATAACTACCCTCACCCTAACCCCTACCCTAACCCTAACACGTACCCTAATCCTAACCCGTACGTTGAACCGAGCCCTAACCCTAACCCTAACCCATACCATACGCCGTACCCGAACCCCTCCACGAACTCGTACCCTAAGCCGTACCCTAACCCTAACCCTAATCCTAAGCTACCCTTCACTGCTTCTGCCTCCAATAGATGTCCTAAGCACTAGTGTTTTAAGGAACAGGTTAAAAAGAGAATCCTAATGTGATTTCTTGATAATGGGTGTGTTCCTTATCTTCTCCTAGTGTCTAAACTCTTCTCCATGGCTGGACCCCCAAATAATATTCCTTTACGTGCTAAGGGGTATCTAGAGAGTGGGATAGGTTTAATAACTAACCTCACCCTATCGTGTACCCTAACCCTAACCCCTCCCCTAAGACTAACGCGTACCCTAACCCTAACCCGTACCCTAAACCGAGCCCTAACCCTAACACTAACCCTAACCCTAACCCTAACCCATACCCTACGCCCTACCCGAACCCCTCCTCGAACCCGTACCCTAAGCCATACCCTAACCCTCACCCTAACCCTAACCCTAACCCTAAGCTACCCTTGACTGCTTCTGCCTCCAATAGATTTCCTAAGCACTAGTGTTTTAAGGAACAGGTTAAAAAGAGAATCCTAATGTGATTTCGTGATAATGGGTGTGTTCCTTATCTTCTCCTAGTGTCTAAACTCTTCTCCATGGCTGGACCCCCAAATAATATTCCTTTACGTGCTAAGGGGTATCTAGAGAGTGGGATAGGTTTAATAACTACCCTCACCCTAACGCGTACCCTAACCCTAACCCCTACCCTAAGCCTAATGCGTACCCTAAACCTAACCCGTACCCTAAACCGAGCCCTAACCCTAACACTAACCCTAACCCTAACCCATACCCTACGCCCTACCCGAACCCCTCCCTCAACCCGTACCCTAAGCCGTACCCTAACCCTCACCCTAACCCTAACCCTAAACCTAAGCTACCCTTGACGCCTTCTGCCTCCAATAGATTTCCTAAGCACTAATATTTTAAGGAACAGGTTAAAAAGAGAATCCTAATGTGATTTCTTGATAATGGGTGTGTTCCTTATCTTCTCCTAGTGTCTAAACTCTTCTCTATGGCTGGACCCCCAAATAATATTCCTTTACGTGCTAAGGGATATCTAGAGAGTGGGATAGGTTTAATAACTACCCTCACCCTAACCCCTACCCTAACCCTAACGCGTACGCTAATCCTAACCCGTACGTTGATCCGAGCCCTAACCCTAACCCTAACCCATACCATATGCCGTACCCGAACCCCTCCACGAACTCGTACCCTAAGCCGTACCCTAACCCTAACCCTAATCCTAACCTACCCTTCACTGCTTCTGCCTCCAATAGATGTCCTAAGCACTAGTGTTTTAAGGAACAGGTTAAAAAGAGAATCCTAATGTGATTTCTTGATAATGGGTGTGCTCCTTATCTTCTCCTAGTGTCTAAACTCTTCTCCAAGGCTGGACCCCCAAATAATATTCCGTTACGTTCTAAGCTGTATCTAGAGAGTGGGATAGGTTTAATAACTACCCTAACCCTAATGCTTACCCTAACCCTCTCCCATACCCTAACCCTAACCCGTACCCTAACCCTAACACCTACCTTAATCCTAACCGATACTCTAAACCGAGCCCTTACCCTAAAAGTAACCATAACCCTAATCCATACCCTATGCCATAACCGATTCCGTACCCGAACCCGTAACCTAAGCCGTACCCTCACCCTCACCCTAACCCTAACCCTTACCCTAAGCTACCCTTGACTGCTTCTGCCTCCAATAGATTTCCTAAGCACTAGTGTTTTAAGGAACAGGTTAAAAAGGGAATCCTAATGTGATTTCTTTAGAATGGGTGTGTTCCTTATCTTCTCCTAGTGTCTAAAGTCTTCTCCATGGCTGGACCCCCAAATAATATTCCTTTACGTGCTAAGGGGTATCTAGAGAGTGGGATAGGTTTAATAACTAACCTCACCCTATCGCGTACCCTAACCCTAACCCCTCCCCTAAGACTAACGCGTACCCTAATCCTAACCCGTACCCTAAACCGAGCCCTAACCCTAACACTAACCCTAACCCTAACCCATACCCTACGCCCTACCCGAACCCCTCCCCGAACCCGTACCCTAAGCCATACCCTAAACCTCACCCTAACCCTAACCCTAACCCTAAGCTACCCTTGACTGCTTCTGCCTCAAATAGATTTCCTAAGCACTAGTGTTTTAAGGAACAGGTTAAAAAGAGAATCCTAATGTGATTTCGTGATAATGGGTGTGTTCCTTATCTTCTCCTCGTGTCTAAATTCTTCTTCATGGCTGGACCCCCAAATAATATGCCTTTACGTGCTAAGGGGTATCTAGAGAGAGGGAGAGGTTTAATAACTACCCTCACCCTAACGCGTTCCCTAACCCTAACCCCTACCCTAACCCTAACGCGTACCCTAATCCTAACCCGTACCCTAAACCGAGCCCTAACCCTAACACTAACCCTAACCCTAACCCTAACCCATACCCTACGCCCTACACGAACCCCTCCCTGAACCCGTACCCTAAGCCGTACCCTAACCCTCAATCTAACCCTAACCCTAACCCTAAGCTACCCTTGACTGCTTCTGCCTCCAATAGATTTCCGAAGCACTAGTGTTTTAAGGAACAGTTTAAAAAGAGAATCCTAATGTGATTTCTTGATAATGGGTGTGTTCCTTAACTTCTCCTAGTGTCTAATCTCTTCTCCATGGCTGGATCCCCAAATAATATTCCTTTACGTGCTAAGGGGTATCTAGAGAGTGGGATAGTTTTAATAACTAACCTCACCCTATCGCGTACCCTAACCCTAACCCCTACCCTAACACTAACGCGTACCCTAATCCTAACCCGTACCCTAAACCGAGCCCTAACCCTAACACTAACCCTAACCCTAACCCTAACCCATACCCTACGCCCTACCCGAACCCCTCCCCGTACCCATACCCTAAGCCGTACCCTAACCCTCACCCTAACCCTAACCCTAACCCTAAGCTACCCTTGACTGCTTCTGCCTCCAATAGATTTCCTAAGCACTAGTGTTTTAAGGAACAGGTTAAAAAGAGAATCCTAATGTGATTTCTTGATAATGGGTGTGTTCCTTATCTTCTCCTCGTGTCTACACTCTTCTCCATGGCTGGACCCCTAAATAATATTCCTTTACGTGCTAAGGGGTATCTAGAGAGTGGGGTAGTTTTAATACCTAACCTCACCCTATCGCGTACCCTAACCCTAACCCCTACCCTAACACTAAGGCGTACCCTAATCCTAACCCGTACCCTAAACCGAGCCCTAACCCTAACACTAACCCTAACCCTAACCCTAACCCATACCCTACGCCCTACCCGAACCCCTCCCCGAACCCGTACCCTAAGCCGTACCCTAACCCTCACCCTAACCCTAACCCTAACCCTAAGCTACCCTTGACTGCTTCTGCCTCCAATAGATTTCCTAAGCACTAGTGTTTTAAGGAACAGGTTAAAAAGAGAATCCTAATGTGATTTCGTGATAATGGGTGTGTTCCTTATCTTCTCCTAGTGTCTAAACTCTTCTCCATGGCTGGACCCCCAAATAATATTCCTTTACGTGCTAAGGGGTATCTAGAAAGTGGGATAGGTTTAATAACTACCCTCACCCTAACGCGTACCCTAACCCTAACCCCTACCCTAAGCCTAACGCGTACCCTAATCCTAACCCGTACCCGAAACCGAGCCCTAACCCTAACACTAACCCTATCCCTAACCCATACCCTACGCCCTACACGAACCCCTCCCTCAACCCGTACCCTAAGCCGTACCCTAACTCTCACCCTAACCCTAACCCTAACCCTAAGCTACCCTTGACGCCTTCTGCCTCCAATAGATTTCCTAAGCACTAGTGTTTTAAGGAACAGGTTAAAAAGAGAATCCTAATGTGATTTCTTGATAATGGGTGTGTTCCTTATCTTCTCCTCGTGTCTAAATTCTTCTTCATGGCTCGACCCCCAAATAATATGCCTTTACGTGCTAAGGGGTATCTAGAGAGAGGGAGAGGTTTAATAACTACCCTCACCCTAACGCGTTCCCTAACCCTAACCCCTACCCTAACCCTAACGCGTACCCTAATCCTAACCCGTACCCTAAACCGAGCCCTAACCCTAACACTAACCCTAACCCTAACCCTAACCCATACCCTACGCCCTACACGAACCCCTCCCTGAACCCGTACCCTAAGCCGTACCCTAACCCTCAATCTAACCCTAACCCTAACCCTAAGCTACCCTTGACTGCTTCTGCCTCCAATAGATTTCCGAAGCACTAGTGTTTTAAGGTACAGTTTAAAAAGAGAATCCTAATGTGATTTCTTGATAATGGGTGTGTTCCTTAACTTCTCCTAGTGTCTAATCTCTTCTCCATGGCTGGATAACCAAATAATATTCCTTTACGTGCTAAGGGGTATCTAGAGAGTGGGATAGGTTTAATAACTAACCTCACCCTATCGCGTACCCTAACCCTAACCCCTACCCTAACACTAACGCGTACCCTAATCCTAACCCGTACCCTAAACCGAGCCCTAAACCTAACACTAACCCTAACCCTAACCCTAACCCATACCCTACGCCCTACCCGAACCCCTCCCCGTACCCATACCCTAAGCCGTACCCTAACCCTCACCCTAACCCTAACCCTAACCCTAATCTACCCTTGACTGCTTCTGCCTCCAATAGATTTTCTAAGCACTAGTGTTTTAAGGAACAGGTTAAAAAGAGAATCCTAATGTGATTTCGTGGTCATGGGTGTGTTCCTTATCTTCTCCTAGTGTCTAAACTCTTCTCCATGGCTGGACCCCCAAATAATATTCCTTTACGTGCTAAGGGGTATCTAGAGAGTGGGATAGGTTTAATAACTACCCTCACCCTAACGCGTACCCTAACCCTAACCCCTACCCTAAGCCTAATGCGTACCCTAAACCTAACCCGTACCCTAAACCGAGCCCTAACCCTAACACTAACCCTAACCCTAACCCATACCCTACGCCCTACCCGAACCCCTCCCTCAACCCGTACCCTAAGCCGTACCCTAACCCTCACCCTAACCCTAACCCTAAACCTAAGCTACCCTTGACGCCTTCTGCCTCCAATAGATTTCCTAAGCACTAATATTTTAAGGAACAGGTTAAAAAGAGAATCCTAATGTGATTTCTTGATAATGGGTGTGTTCCTTATCTTCTCCTAGTGTCTAAACTTTTCTCTATGGCTGGACCCGCAAATAATATTCCTTTACGTGCTAAGGGATATCTAGAGAGTGGGATAGGTTTAATAACTACCCTCACCCTAACCCCTACCCTAACCCTAACACGTACCCTAATCCTAACCCGTACGTTGAACTGAGCCCTAACCCTAACCCTAACCCATACCATACGCCGTACCCGAACCCCTCCACGAACTCGTACCCTAAGCCGTACCCTAACCCTAACCCTAATCCTAAGCTACCCTTCACTGCTTCTGCCTCCAATAGATGTCCTAAGCACTAGTGTTTTAAGGAACAGGTTAAAAAGAGAATCCTAATGTGATTTCTTGATAATGGGTGTGTTCCTTATCTTCTCCTAGTGTCTAAACTCTTCTCCATGGCTGGACCCCCAAATAATATTCCTTTACGTGCTAAGGGGTATCTAGAGAGTGGGATAGGTTTAATAACTAACCTCACCCTATCGTGTACCCTAACCCTAACCCCTCCCCTAAGACTAACGCGTACCCTAACCCTAACCCGTACCCTAAACCGAGCCCTAACCCTAACACTAACCCTAACCCTAACCCTAACCCATACCCTACGCCCTACCCGAACCCCTCCTCGAACCCGTACCCTAAGCCATACCCTAACCCTCACCCTAACCCTAACCCTAACCCTAAGCTACCCTTGACTGCTTCTGCCTCCAATAGATTTCCTAAGCACTAGTGTTTTAAGGAACAGGTTAAAAAGAGAATCCTAATGTGATTTCGTGATAATGGGTGTGTTCCTTATCTTCTCCTCGTGTCTAAACTCTTCTCCATGGCTGGACCCCCAAATAATATTCCTTTACGTGCTAAGGGGTATCTAGAGAGTGGGATAGGTTTAATAACTACCCTCACCCTAACGCGTACCCTAACCCTAACCCCTACCCTAACCCTAATGCGTACCCTAATCCTAACCCGTACCCTAAACCGAGCCCTAACCCTAACACTAACCCTAACCCTAACCCATACACTACGCCCTACCAGAACCCCTCCCTGAACCCGTACCCTAAGCCATACCCTAACCCTCACCCTAACCCTAACCCTAACCCTAAGCTACCCTTGACTGCTTCTGCCTCCAATAGATTCCCTAAGCACTAGTGTTTTAAGGAACACGTTAAAAAGAGAATCCTAATGTGATTTCTGGATAATGGGTGTGTTCTTTATCTTCTCCTCGTGTCTAAACTCATCTCCATGGCTGGACCCCCAAATAATATTCCTTTACGTGCTAAGGGGTATCTAGAGAGTGGGATAGGTTTAATAACTAACCTCACCCTAACGCGTACTCTAACCCTAACCCCTACCCTAACACTAACGCGTACCCTAATCCTAACCCGTACCCTAAACCGAGCCCTAACCCTAACACTAACCCTAACCCTAACCCATACCCTACTCCCTACACGAACCCCTACCCGAATCCGTACCCTAAGCCGTACCCTAACCCTCACCCTAACCCTAACCCTATCCCTAAGCTACCCTTGACTGCTTCTGTCTCCAATAGATTTCCTAAGCACTAGTGTTTTAAGGACCAGGTTAAAAAGAGAATCCTAATGTGATTTCTTTATAATGCGTGTGTTCCTTATCTTCTCCTAGTGTCTAAAATCTTCTCCATGGCTAGACCCCCAAATAATATTCCTTTACGTGCTAAGGGGTATCTAGAGAGTGGGAAAGGTTTAATAACTACCCTCATCCTAATGCGTACCCTAACCCTAACACCTACCCTAACCCTAACGCGTACCCTAATCCTAAAACGTACCCTAAACCGAGCCCTAACGCTAACACTAGCCCTAACCCTAACCCTAACCCATACCCTACGCCCTACCCGAACCCCTCCCCGAACCCGTACCCTAAGCCGTACCCTATCCCTCACCCTAACCCTAACCCTAACCCTAAGCTACCCTTGACTGCCTCTGCCTCCAATAGATTTCCTAAGCACTAGTGTTTTAAGGAACAGTTTAAAAAGAGAATCATATTGTTATTTCTTGATAATGGGTGTGTTCCTTATCTTCTCCTAGTGTCTAAACTCTTCTCCATGGCTGGACCCCCAAATAATATTCCTTTACGTGCTAAGGGGTATCTAGAGAGTGTGATAGGTTTAATAACTACCCTCACCCTAACGCGTACCCTAACCCTAACCCCTACCCTAACCCTAACGCGTACCCTAATCCTAACCCGTACCCTAAACCGAGCCCTAACCCTAACACGAACCCTAACCCTAACCCTAACCCATACCCTACGCCCTACCCGAACCCCTCGCCGAACCCGTACCCTAAGCCGTACCCTAACCCTCACCCTAACCCTAACCCGAACCCTAAGCTACCCTTGACTGCTTCTGCCTCCAATAGATTTCCTAAGCACTAGTGTTTTAAGGAACAGGTTAAAAAGAGAATCCTAATGTGATTTCTTGATAATGGGTGTGTTCCTTATCTTCTCCTCGTGTCTAAACTCTTCTCCATGGCTGGACCCCTAAATAATATTTCTTTACGTGCTAAGGGGTATCTAGAGAGTGGGGTAGTTTTAATAACTAACCTCACCCTATCGCGTACCCTAACCCTAACCCCTACCCTAACACTAAGGCGTACCCTAATCCTAACCCGTACCCTAAACCGAGCCCTAACCCTAACACTAACCCTAACCCTAACCCTAACCCATACCCTACGCCCTACCCGAAGCCCTCCCCGAACCCGTACCCTAAGCCGTACCCTAACCCTCTCCCTAACCCTAACCCTAACCCTAAGCTACCCTTGACTGCTTCTGCCTCCAATAGATTTCCTAAGCACTAGTGTTTTAAGGAACAGGTTAAAAAGAGAATCCTAATGTGATTTCGTGATAATGGGTGTGTTCCTTATCTTCTCCTAGTGTCTAAACTCTTCCCCATGGCTGGACCCCCAAATAATATTCCTTTACGTGCTAAGGGGTATCTAGAAAGTGGGATAGGTTTAATAACTACCCTCACCCTAACGCGTACCCTAACCCTAACCCCTACCCTAAGCCTAACGCGTACCCTAATCCTAACCCGTACCCTAAACCGAGCCCTAACCCTAACACTAACCCTATCCCTAACCCATACCCTACGCCCTACCCGAACCCCTCCCTCAACCCGTACCCTAAGCCGTACCCTAACTCTCACCCTAACCCTAACCCTAACCCTAAGCTACCCTTGACGCCTTCTGCCTCCAATAGATTTCCTAAGCACTAGTGTTTTAAGGAACAGGTTAAAAAGAGAATCCTAATGTGATTTCTTGATAATGGGTGTGTTCCTTATCTTCTCCTCGTGTCTAAATTCTTCTTCATGGCTGGACCCCCAAATAATATGCCTTTACGTGCTAAGGGGTATCTAGAGAGAGGGAGAGGTTTAATAACTACCCTCACCCTAACGCGTTCCCTAACCCTAACCCCTACCCTAACCCTAACGCGTACCCTAATCCTAACCCGTACCCTAAACCGAGCCCTAACCCTAACACTAACCCTAACCCTAACCCTAACCCATACCCTACGCCCTACACGAACCCCTCCCTGAACCCGTACCCTAAGCCGTACCCTAACCCTCAATCTAACCCTAACCCTAACCCTAAGCTACCCTTGACTGCTTCTGCCTCCAATAGATTTCCGAAGCACTAGTGTTTTAAGGAACAGTTTAAAAAGAGAATCCTAATGTGATTTCTTGATAATGGGTGTGTTCCTTAACTTCTCCTAGTGTCTAATCTCTTCTCCATGGCTGGATCCCCAAATAATATTCCTTTACGTGCTAAGGGGTATCTAGAGAGTGGGATAGGTTTAATAACTAACCTCACCCTATCGCGTACCCTAACCCTAACCCCTACCCTAACACTAACGCGTACCCTAATCCTAACCCGTACCCTAAACCGAGCCCTAACCCTAACACTAACCCTAACCCTAACCCTAACCCATACCCTACGCCCTACCCGAACCCCTCCCCGTACCCATACCCTAAGCCGTACCCTAACCCTCACCCTAACCCTAACCCTAACCCTAAGCTACCCTTGACTGCTTCTGCCTCCAATAGATTTCCTAAGCACTAGTGTTTTAAGGAACAGGTTAAAAAGAGAATCCTAATGTGATTTCGTGGTCATGGGTGTGTTCCTTATCTTCTCCTAGTGTCTAAACTCTTCTCCATGGCTGGACCCCCAAATAATATTCCTTTACGTGCTAAGGGGTATCTAGAGAGTGGGATAGGATTAATAACTACCCTCACCCTAACACGTACCCTAACCTTAACCCCTACCCTAAGCCTAATGCGTACCCTAAACCTAACCCGTAACCTAAACCGAGCCCTAACCCTAACACTAACCCTAACCCTAACCCATATCCTACGCCCTACCCGAACCCCTCCCTAAACCCGTACCCTAAGCCGTACCCTAACCCTCACCCTAACCCTAACCCTAAACCTAAGCTACCCTTGACGCCTTCTGCCTCCAATAGATTTCCTAAGCACTAATATTTTAAGGAACAGGTTAAAAAGAGAATCCTAATGTGATTTCTTGATAATGGGTGTGTTCCTTATCTTCTCCTAGTGTCTAAACTCTTCTCTATGGCTGGACCCGCAAATAATATTCCTTTACGTGCTAAGGGATATCTAGAGAGTGGGATAGGTTTAATAACTACCCTCACCCTAACCCCTACCCTAACCCTAACGCGTACCCTAATCCTAACCCGTACGTTGAACCGAGCCCTAACCCTAACCCTAACCCATACCATACGCCGTACCCGAACCCCTCCACGAACTCGTACCCTAAGCCGTACCCTAACCCTAACCCTAATCCTAAGCTACCCTTCACTGCTTCTGCCTCCAATAGATGTCCTAAGCACTAGTGTTTTAAGGAACAGGTTAAAAAGAGAATCCTAATGTGATTTTTTGATGATGGGTGTGTTCCTTATCTTCTCCTAGTGTCTAAACTCTTCTCCAAGGCTGGACCCCCAAATAATATTCCGTTACGTTCTAAGCTGTATCTAGAGAGTGGGATAGGTTTAATAACTACCCTAACTCTAATGCTTACCCTAACCCTCTCCCATACCCTAACCCTAACCCGTACCCTAACCCTAACACCTACCTTAATCCTAACCGATACTCTAAACCGAGCCCTTACCCTAAAAGTAACCATAACCCTAATCCATACCCTATGCCATAACCGATTCCGTACCCGAACCCGTAACCTAAGCCGTACCCTCACCCTCACCCTAACCCTAACCCTTACCCTAAGCTACCCTTGACTGCTTCTGCCTCCAATAGATTTCCTAAGCACTAGTGTTTTAAGGAACAGGTTAAAAAGGGAATCCTAATGTGATTTCTTTAGAATGGGTGTGTTCCTTATCTTCTCCTAGTGTCTAAACTCTTCTCCATGGCTGGACCCCCAAATAATATTCCTTTACGTGCTAAGGGGTATCTAGAGAGTGGGATAGGTTTAATAACTAACCTCACCCTATCGCGTACCCTAACCCTAACCCCTCCCCTAAGACTAACGCGTACCCTAATCCTAACCCGTACCCTAAACCGAGCCCTAACCCTAACACTAACCCTAACCCTAACCCTAACCCATACCCTACGCCCTACCCGAACCCCTCCCCGAACCCGTACCCTAAGCCATACCCTAAACCTCACCCTAACCCTAACCCTAACCCTAAGCTACCCTTGACTGCTTCTGCCTCCAATAGATTTCCTAAGCACTAGTGTTTTAAGGAACAGGTTAAAAAGAGAATCCTAATGTGATTTCGTGATAATGGGTGTGTTCCTTATCTTCTCCTCGTGTCTAAACTCTTCTCCATGGCTGGACCCCCAAATAATATTCCTTTACGTGCTAAGGGGTATCTAGAGAGTGGGATAGGTTTAATAACTACCCTCACCCTAACCTGTACCCTAACCCTAACCCCTACCCTAACCCTAATGCGTACCCTAATCCTAACCCGTACCCTAAACCGAGCCCTAACCCTAACACTAACCCTAACCCTAACCCTAACCCATACACTACGCCCTACCAGAACCCCTCCCCGAACCCGTACCCTAAGCCATACCCTAACACTCACCCTAACCCTAACCCTAACCCTAAGCTACCCTTGACTGCTTCTGCCTCCAATAGATTCCCTAAGCACTAGTGTTTTAAGGAACAGGTTAAAAAGAGAATCCTAATGTGATTTCTTGATAATGGGTGTGTTCCTTATCTTCTCCTCGTGTCTAAACTCTTCTCCATGGCTGGACCCCCAAATAATATTCCTTTACGTGCTAAGGGGTATCTAGAGAGTGGGATAGGTTTAATAACTAACCTCACCCTATCGCGTACCCTAAACCTAACCCCTACCCTAACCCGAACGCGTACCCTAATCCTAACCCGTACCCTAAACTGAGCCCTAACCCTAACACTAACCCTAACCCTAATCCTATCCCATACCCTACGCCCTACCCGAACCCCTCCCCGAACCTGTACCCTAAGCCGTACCCTAACCCTCACCCTAACCCTAACCCTAAACCTAAGCTACCCTTGATGGCTTCTGCCTCCAATAGATTTCCTAAGCACTAGTGTTTTAAGGAACAGGTTAAAAAGAGAATCCTAATGTGATTTCTTGATAATGGGTGTGTTCCTTATTTTCTCCTCGTGTCTAAACTCTTCTCCATGGCTGGACCCCCAAATAATATTTCTTTACGTGCTAAGGGGTATCTAGAGAGTGGGATAGGCTTAATAACTACCCTCACCCTAACGCGTACCCTAACCCTAACCCCTACCCTAACCCTAACGCGTACCCTAATCCTAACCCGTACCCTAAACCGAGCCCTAACCCTAACACTAGCGCTAACCCTAAACCTAACCCATACCCTACGCCCTACCCGAACCCCTCCCCGAACCCGTACCCTAAGCCGTACCCTAACCCTCACCCTAACCCTAACCCTAACCCATACCCTACGCCATATCCGAACCCCTCCCCGAACCCGTACCCTAAGCCGTACCCTAACCCTAACCCTAACCCTAACCCTAACCCTAACTACCCTCACCCTAACGCGTTCCCTAACCCTAACCCCTTCCCTAACCCTAACGCGTACCCTAATCCTAACCCGTACCCTAAACCGAGCCCTAAACCTAACACTAACCCTAACCCTAACCCTAACCCATACCCTACGCCCTACACGAACCCCTCCCTGAACCCGTACCCTAAGCCGTACCCTAACCCTCAATCTAACGCTAACCCTAACCCTAAGCTACCCTTGACTGCTTCTGCCTCCAATAGATTTCCGAAGCACTAGTGTTTTAAGGAACAGTTTAAAAAGAGAATCCTAATGTGATTTCTTGATAATGGGTGTGTTCCTTAACTTCTCCTAGTGTCTAAACTCTTCTCCATGGCTGGATCCCCAAATAATATTCCTTTACGTGCTAAGGGGTATCTAGAGAGTGGGATAGGTTTAATAACTAACCTCACCCTATCGCGTACCCTAACCCTAACCCCTACCCTAACACTAACGCGTACCCTAATCCTAACCCGTACCCTAAACCGAGCCCTAACCCTAACACTAACCCTAACCCTAACCCTAACCCATACCCTACGCCCTACACGAACCCCTCCCCGTACCCATACCCTAAGCCGTACCCTAACCCACACCCTAACCCTAACCCTAACCCTAAGCTACCCTTGACTGCTTCTGCCTCCAATAGATTTCCTAAGCACTAGTGTTTTAAGGAACAGGTTAAAAAGAGAATCCTAATGTGATTTCGTGGTCATGGGTGTGTTCCTTATCTTCTCCTAGTGTCTAAACTCTTCTCCATGGCTGGACCCCCAAATAATATTCCTTTACGTGCTAAGGGGTATCTAGAGAGTGGGATAGGTTTAATAACTACCCTCACCCTAACGCGTACCCTAACCCTAACCCCTACCCTAAGCCTAATGCGTACCCTAAACCTAACCCGTACCCTAAACCGAGCCCTAACCCTAACACTAACCCTAACCCTAACCCATACCCTACACCCTACCCGAACCCCTCCCTCAACCCGTACCCTAAGCCGTACCCTAACCCTCACCCTAACCCTAACCCTAAACCTAAGCTACCCTTGACGCCTTCTGCCTCCAATAGATTTCCTAAGCACTAATATTTTAAGGAACAGGTTAAAAAGAGAATCCTAATGTGATTTCTTGATAATGGGTGTGTTCCTTATCTTCTCCTAGTGTCTAAATTCTTCTCTATAGCTGGACCCCCAAATAATATTCCTTTACGTGCTAAGGGATATCTAGAGAGTGGGATAGGTTTAATAACTACCCTCACCCTAACCCCTACCCTAACCCTAACGCGTACCCTAATCCTAACCCGTACGTTGAACCGAGCCCTAACCCTAACCCTAACCCATACCATACGCCGTACCCGAACCGCTCCACGAACTCGTACCCTAAGCCGTACCCTAACCCTAACCCTAATCCTAAGCTACCCTTCACTGCTTCTGCCTCCAATAGATGTCCTAAGCACTAGTGTTTTAAGGAATAGGTTAAAAAGAGAATCCTAATGTGATTTCTTGATAATGGGTGTGCTCCTTATCTTCTCCTAGTGTCTAAACTCTTCTCCAAGGCTGGACCCCCAAATAATATTCCGTTACGTTCTAAGCTGTATCTAGAGAGTGGGATAGGTTTAATAACTACCCTAACCCTAATGCTTACCCTAACCCTCTCCCATACCCTAACCCTAACCCGTACCCTAACCCTAACACCTACCTTAATCCTAACCGATACTCTAAACCGAGCCCTTACCCTAAAAGTAACCATAACCCTAATCCATACCCTATGCCATAACCGATTCCGTACCCGAACCCGTAACCTAAGCCGTACCCTCACCCTCACCCTAACCCTAACCCTTACCCTAAGCTACCCTTGACTGCTTCTGCCTCCAATAGATTTCCTAAGCACTAGTGTTTTAAGGAACAGGTTAAAAAGGGAATCCTAATGTGATTTCTTTAGAATGGGTGTGTTCCTTATCTTCTCCTAGTGTCTAAACTCTTCTCCATGGCTGGGCCCCCAAATAATATTCCTTTACGTGCTAAGGGGTATCTAGAGAGTGGGATAGGTTTAATAACTAACCTCACCCTATCGCGTACCCTAACCCTAACCCCTCCCCTAAGACTAATGCGTACCCTAATCCTAACCCGTACCCAAAACCGAGCCCTAACCCTAACACTAACCCTAACCCTAACCCATACCCTACGCCCTACCCGAACCCCTCCCCGAACCCGTACCCTAAGCCATACCCTAAACCTCACCCTAACCCTAACCCTAACCCTAAGCTACCCTTGACTGCTTCTGCCTCAAATAGATTTCCTAAGCACTAGTGTTTTAAGGAACAGGTTAAAAAGAGAATCCTAATGTGATTTCGTGATAATGGGTGTGTTCCTTATCTTCTCCTCGTGTCTAAATTCTTCTTCATGGCTGGACCCCCAAATAATATGCCTTTACGTGCTAAGGGGTATCTAGAGAGAGGGAGAGGTTTAATAACTACCCTCACCCTAACGCGTTCCCTAACCCTAACCCCTACCCTAACCCTAACGCGTACCCTAATCCTAACCCGTACCCTAAACCGAGCCCTAACCCTAACACTAACCCTAACCCTAACCCTAACCCATACCCTACGCCCTACACGAACCCCTCCCTGAACCCGTACCCTAAGCCGTACCCTAACCCTCAATCTAACCCTAACCCTAACCCTAAGCTACCCTTGACTGCTTCTGCCTCCAATAGATTTCCGAAGCACTAGTGTTTTAAGGAACAGTTTAAAAAGAGAATCCTAATGTGATTTCTTGATAATGGGTGTGTTCCTTAACTTCTCCTAGTGTCTAATCTCTTCTCCATGGCTGGATCCCCAAATAATATTCCTTTACGTGCTAAGGGGTATCTAGAGAGTGGGATAGGTTTAATAACTAACCTCACCCTATCGCGTACCCTAACCCTAACCCCTACCCTAACACTAACGCGTACCCTAATCCTAACCCGTACCCTAAACCGAGCCCTAACCCTAACACTAACCCTAACCCTAACCCTAACCCATACCCTACGCCCTACCCGAACCCCTCCCCGTACCCATATCCTAAGCCGTACCCTAACCCTCACCCTAACCCTAACCCTAACCCTAAGCTACCCTTGACTGCTTCTGCCTCCAATAGATTTCCTAAGCACTAGTGTTTTAAGGAACAGGTTAAAAAGAGAATCCTAATGTGATTTCGTGGTCATGGGTGTGTTCCTTATCTTCTCCTAGTGTCTAAACTCTTCTCCATGGCTGGACCCCCAAATAATATTCCTTTACGTGCTAAGGGGTATCTAGAGAGTGGGATAGGTTTAATAACTACCCTCACCCTAACGCGTACCCTAACCCTAACCCCTACCCTAAGCCTAATGCGTACCCTAAACCTAACCCGTACCCTAAACCGAGCCCTAACCCTAACACTAACCCTAACCCTAACCCATACCCTACGCCCTACCCGAACCCCTCCCTCAACCCGTACCCTAAGCCGTACCCTAACGCTCACCCTAACCCTAACCCTAAACCTAAGCTACCCTTGACGCCTTCTGCCTCCAATAGATTTCCTAAGCACTAATATTTTAAGGAACAGGTTAAAAAGAGAATCCTAATGTGATTTCTTGATAATGGGTGTGTTCCTTATCTTCTCCTAGTGTCTAAACTCTTCTCTATGGCTGGACCCGCAAATAATATTCCTTTACGTGCTAAGGGATATCTAGAGAGTGGGATAGGTTTAATAACTACCCTCACCCTAACCCCTACCCTAACCCTAACGCGTACCCTAATCCTAACCCGTACGTTGAACCGAGCCCTAACCCTAACCCTAACCCATACCATACGCCGTACCCGAACCCCTCCACGAACTCGTACCCTAAGCCGTACCCTAACCCTAACCCTAATCCTAAGCTACCCTTCACTGCTTCTGCCTCCAATAGATGTCCTAAGCACTAGTGTTTTAAGGAACAGGTTAAAAAGAGAATCCTAATGTGATTTTTTGATGATGGGTGTGTTCCTTATCTTCTCCTAGTGTCTAAACTCTTCTCCAAGGCTGGACCCCCAAATAATATTCCGTTACGTTCTAAGCTGTATCTAGAGAGTGGGATAGGTTTAATAACTACCCTAACCCTAATGCTTACCCTAACCCTCTCCCATACCCTAACCCTAACCCGTACCCTAACCCTAACACCTACCTTAATCCTAACCGATACTCTAAACCGAGCCCTTACCCTAAAAGTAACCATAACCCTAATCCATACCCTATGCCATAACCGATTCCGTACCCGAACCCGTAACCTAAGCCGTACCCTCACCCTCACCCTAACCCTAACCCTTACCCTAAGCTACCCTTGACTGCTTCTGCCTCCAATAGATTTCCTAAGCACTAGTGTTTTAAGGAACAGGTTAAAAAGGGAATCCTAATGTGATTTCTTTAGAATGGGTGTGTTCCTTATCTTCTCCTAGTGTCTAAACTCTTCTCCATGGCTGGACCCCCAAATAATATTCCTTTACGTGCTAAGGGGTATCTAGAGAGTGGGATAGGTTTAATAACTAACCTCACCCTATCGCGTACCCTAACCCTAACCCCTCCCCTAAGACTAACGCGTACCCTAATCCTAACCCGTAACCTAAACCGAGCCCTAACCCTAACACTAACCCTAACCCTAACCCTAACCCATACCCTACGCCCTACCCGAACCCCTCCCCGAACCCGTACCCTAAGCCATACCCTAAACCTCACCCTAACCCTAACCCTAACCCTAAGCTACCCTTGACTGCTTCTGCCTCCAATAGATTTCCTAAGCACTAGTGTTTTAAGGAACAGGTTAAAAAGAGAATCCTAATGTGATTTCGTGATAATGGGTGTGTTCCTTATCTTCTCCTCGTGTCTAAACTCTTCTCCATGGCTGGACCCCCAAATAATATTCCTTTACGTACTAAGGGGTATCTAGAGAGTGGGATAGGTTTAATAACTACCCTCACCCTAACGCGTACCCTAACCCTAACCCTAATGCGTACCCTAATCCTAACCCGTACCCTAAACCGAGCCCTAACCCTAACACTAACCCTAACCCTAACCCTAACCCATACACTACGCCCTACCAGAACCCCTCCCCGAACCCGTACCCTAAGCCATACCCTAACCCTCACCCTAACCCTAACCCTAACCCTAAGCTACACTTGACTGCTTCTGCCTCCAATAGATTCCCTAAGCACTAGTGTTTTAAGGAACAGGTTAAAAAGAGAATCCTAATGTGATTTCTTGATAATGGGTGTGTTCCTTATCTTCTCCTCGTGTCTAAACTCTTCTCCATGGCTGGACCCACAAATAATATTCCTTTACGTGCTAAGGGGTATCTAGAGAGTGGGATAGGTTTAATAACTAACCTCACCCTATCGCGTACCCTAACCCTAACCCCTACCCTAACCCGAACGCGTACCCTAATCCTAACCCGTACCCTAAACTGAGCCCTAACCCTAACACTAACCCTAACCCTAACCCTAACCCATACCCTACGCCCTAACCGAACCCCTCCCCGAACCTGTACCCTAAGCCGTACCCTAACCCTCACCCTAACCCTAACCCTAAACCTAAGCTACCCTTGATGGCTTCTGCCTCCAATAGATTTCCTAAGCACTAGTGTTTTAAGGAACAGGTTAAAAAGAGAATCCTAATGTGATTTCTTGATAATGGGTGTGTTCCTTATTTTCTCCTCGTGTCTAAACTCTTCTCCATGAATGGACCCCCAAATAATATTTCTTTACGTGCTAAGGGGTATCTAGAGAGTGTGATAGGCTTAATAACTACCCTCACCCTAACGCGTACCCTAACCCTAACCCCTACCCTAACCCTAACGCGTACCCTAATCCTAACCCGTACCCTAAACCGAGCCCTAACCCTAACACTAGCGCTAACCCTAAACCTAACCCATACCCTACGCCCTACCCGAACCCCTCCCCGAACCCGTACCCTAAGCCGTACCCTAACCCTCACCCTAACCCTAACCCTAACCCATACCCTACGCCATATCCGAACCCCTCCCCGAACCCGTACCCTAAGCCGTACCCTAACCCTAACCCTAACCCTAACCCTAACCCTAACTACCCTCACCCTAACGCGTTCCCTAACCCTAACCCCTACCCTAACCCTAACGCGTACCCTAATCCTAACCCGTACCCTAAACCGAGCCCTAAACCTAACACTAACCCTAACCCTAACCCTAACCCATACCCTACGCCCTACACGAACCCCTCCCTGAACCCGTACCCTAAGCCGTACCCTAACCCTCAATCTAACGCTAACCCTAACCCTAAGCTACCCTTGACTGCTTCTGCCTCCAATAGATTTCCTAAGCACTAGTGTTTTAAGGAACAGGTTAAAAAGAGAATCCTAATGTGATTTCGTGGTCATGGGTGTGTTCCTTATCTTCTCCTAGTGTCTAAACTCTTCTCCATGGCTGGACCCCCAAATAATATTCCTTTATGTGCTAAGGGGTATCTAGAGAGTGGGATAGGTTTAATAACTACCCTCACCCTAACGCGTAACCTAACCCTAACCCCTACCCTAAGCCTAATGCGTACCCTAAACCTAACCCGTACCCTAAACCGAGCCCTAACCCTAACACTAACCCTAACCCTAACCCATACCCTACGCCCTACCCGAACCCCTCCCTCAACCCGTACCCTAAGCCGTACCCTAACCCTCACCCTAACCCTAACCGTAAATCTAAGCTACCCTTGACGCCTTCTGCCTCCAATAGATTTCCTAAGCACTAATATTTTAAGGAACAGGTTATAAAGAGAATCCTAATGTGATTTCTTGATAATGGGTGTGTTCCTTATCTTCTCCTAGTGTCTAAACTCTTCTCTATGGCTGGACCCCCAAATAATATTCCTTTACGTGCTAAGGGATATCTAGAGAGTGGGATAGGTTTAATAACTACCCTCACCCTAACCCCTACCCTAACCCTAATGCGTACCCTAATCCTAACCCGTACGTTGAACCGAGCCCTAACCCTAACCCTAATCCATACCATACGCCGTACCCGAACCCCTCCACGAACTCGTACCCTAAGCCGTACCCTAACCCTAACCCTAATCCTAAGCTACCCTTCACTGCTTCTGCCTCCAATAGATGTCCTAAGCACTAGTGTTTTAAGGAACAGGTTAAAAAGAGAATCCTAATGTGATTTCTTGATAATGGGTGTGCTCCTTATCTTCTCCTAGTGTCTAAACTCTTCTCCAAGGCTGGACCCCCAAATAATATTCCGTTACGTTCTAAGCTGTATCTAGAGAGTGGGATAGATTTAATAACTACCCTAACCCTAATGCTTACCCTAACCCTCTCCCATACCCTAACCCTAACCCGTACCCTAACCCTAACACCTACCTTAATCCTAACCGATACTCTAAACCGAGCCCTTACCCTAAAAGTAACCATAACCCTAATCCATACCCTATGCCATAACCGATTCCGTACCCGAACCCGTAACCTAAGCCGTACCCTCACCCTCACCCTAACCCTAACCCTTACCCTAAGCTACCCTTGACTGCTTCTGCCTCCAATAGATTTCCTAAGCACTAGTGTTTTAAGGAACAGGTTAAAAAGGGAATTCTAATGTGATTTCTTTAGAATGGGTGTGTTCCTTATCTTCTCCTAGTGTCTAAACTCTTCTCCATGGCTGGACCCCCAAATAATATTCCTTTACGTGCTAAGGGGTATCTAGAGAGTGGGATAGGTTTAATAACTAACCTCACCCTATCGCGTACCCTAACCCTAACCCCTCCCCTAAGACTAACGCGTACCCTAATCCTAACCCGTACCCTAAACCGAGCCCTAACCCTAACACTAACCCTAACCCTAACCCTAACCCATACCCTATGCCCTACCCGAACCCCTCCCCGAACCCGTACCCTAAGCCATACCCTAAACCTCACCCTAACCCTAACCCTAACCCTAAGCTACCCTTGACTGCTTCTGCCTCAAATAGATTTCCTAAGCACTAGTGTTTTAAGGAACAGTTTAAAAAGAGAATCCTAATGTGATTTCTTGATAATGGGTGTGTTCCTTAAATTCTCCTAGTGTCTAAACTCTTCTCCATGGCTGGATCCCCAAATAATATTCCTTTACGTGCTAAGGGGTATCTAGAGAGTGGGATAGGTTTAATAACTAACCTCACCCTATCGCGTACCCTAACCCTAACCCCTACCCTAACACTAACGCGTACCCTAATCCTAACCCGTACCCTAAACCGAGCCCTAACCCTAACACTAACCCTAACCCTAACCCTAACCCATACCCTACGCCCTACACGAACCCCTCCCCGTACCCATACCCTAAGCCGTACCCTAACCCACACCCTAACCCTAACCCTAACCCTAAGCTACCCTTGACTGCTTCTGCCTCCAATAGATTTCCTAAGCACTAGTGTTTTAAGGAACAGGTTAAAAAGAGAATCCTAATGTGATTTCGTGGTCATGGGTGTGTTCCTTATCTTCTCCTAGTGTCTAAACTCTTCTCCATGGCTGGACCCCCAAATAATATTCCTTTACGTGCTAAGGGGTATCTAGAGAGTGGGATAGGTTTAATAACTACCCTCACCCTAACGCGTACCCTAACCCTAACCCCTACCCTAAGCCTAATGCGTACCCTAAACCTAACCCGTACCCTAAACCGAGCCCTAACCCTAACACTAACCCTAACCCTAACCCATACCCTACGCCCTACCCGAACCCCTCCCTCAACCCGTACCCTAAGCCGTACCCTAACCCTCACCCTAACCCTAACCCTAAACCTAAGCTACCCTTGACGCCTTCTGCCTCCAATAGATTTCCTAAGCACTAATATTTTAAGGAACAGGTTAAAAAGAGAATCCTAATGTGATTTCTTGATAATGGGTGTGTTCCTTATCTTCTCCTAGTGTCTAAACTCTTCTCTATGGCTGGACCCCCAAATAATATTCCTTTACGTGCTAAGGGATATCTAGAGAGTGGGATAGGTTTAATAACTACCCTCACCCTAACCCCTACCCTAACCCTAACGCGTACCCTAATCCTAACCCGTACGTTGAACCGAGCCCTAACCCTAACCCTAACCCATACCATACGCCGTACCCGAACCCCTCCACGAACTCGTACCCTAAGCCGTACCCTAACCCTAACCCTAATCCTAAGCTACCCTTCACTGCTTCTGCCTCCAATAGATGTCCTAAGCACTAGTGTTTTAAGGAACAGGTTAAAAAGAGAATCCTAATGTGATTTCTTGATAATGGGTGTGCTCCTTATCTTCTCCTAGTGTCTAAACTCTTCTCCAAGGCTGGACCCCCAAATAATATTCCGTTACGTTCTAAGCTGTATCTAGAGAGTGGGATAGGTTTAATAACTACCCTAACCCTAATGCTTACCCTAACCCTCTCCCATACCCTAACCCTAACCCGTACCCTAACCCTAACACCTACCTTAATCCTAACCGATACTCTAAACCGAGCCCTTACCCTAAAAGTAACCATAACCCTAATCCATACCCTATGCCATAACCGATTCCGTACCCGAACCCGTAACCTAAGCCGTACCCTCACCCTCACCCTAACCCGAACCCTTACCCTAAGCTACCCTTGACTGCTTCTGCCTCCAATAGATTTCCTAAGCACTAGTGTTTTAAGGAACAGGTTAAAAAGGGAATCCTAATGTGATTTCTTTAGAATGGGTGTGTTGCTTATCTTCTCCTAGTGTCTAAACTCTTCTCCATGGCTGGACCCCCAAATAATATTCCTTTACGTGCTAAGGGGTATCTAGAGAGTGGGATAGGTTTAATAACTAACCTCACCCTATCGCGTACCCTAACCCTAACCCCTCCCCTAAGACTAACGCGTACCCTAATCCTAACCCGTACCCTAAACCGAGCCCTAACCCTAACACTAACCCTAACCCTAACCCTAACCCATACCCTACGCCCTACCCGAACCCCTCCCCGAACCCGTACCCTAAGCCATACCCTAAACCTCACCCTAACCCTAACCCTAACCCTAAGCTACCCTTGACTGCTTCTGCCTCCAATAGATTTCCTAAGCACTAGTGTTTTAAGGAACAGGTTAAAAAGAGAATCCTAATGTGATTTCGTGATAATGGGTGTGTTCCTTATCTTCTCCTCGTGTCTAAACTCTTCTCCATGGCTGGACCCCCAAATAATATTCCTTTACGTGCTAAGGGGTATCTAGAGAGTGGGATAGGTTTAATAACTACCCTCACCCTAACGCGTACCCTAACCCTAACCCCTACCCTAAACCTAATGCGTACCCTAATCCTAACCCGTACCCTAAACCGAGCCCTAACCCTAACACTAACCCTAACCCTAACCCTAACCCATACACTACGCCCTACCAGAACCCCTCCCCGAACCCGTACCCTAAGCCATACCCTAACCCTCACCCTAACCGTAACCCTAACCCTAAGCTACCCTTGACTGCTTCTGCCTCCAATAGATTCCCTAAGCACTAGTGTTTTAAGGAACAGGTTAAAAAGAGAATCCAAATGTGATTTCTTGATAATGGGTGTGTTCCTTATCTTCTCCTCGTGTCTAAACTCTTCTCCATGGCTGGACCCCCAAATAATATTCCTTTACGTGCTAAGGGGTATCTAGAGAGTGGGATAGGTTTAATAACTAACCTCACCCTATCGCGTACCCTAACCCTAACCCCTACCCTAACCCGAACGCGTACCCGAATCCTAACCCGTACCCTAAACTGAGCCCTAACCCTAACACTAACCCTAACCCTAACCCTAACCCATACCCTACGCCCTACCCGAACCCCTCCCCGAACCCGTACCCTAAGCCGTACCCTAACCCTCACCCTAACCCTAACCCTAACCCTAAGCTACCCTTGATGGCTTCTGCCTCCAATAGATTTCCTAAGCACTAGTGTTTTAAGGAACAGGTTAAAAAGAGAATCCTAATGTGATTTCTTGATAATGGGTGTGTTCCTTATTTTCTCCTAGTGTCTAAACTCTTCTCCATGGCTGGACCCCCAAATAATATTTCTTTACGTGCTAAGGGGTATCTAGAGAGTGTGATAGGCTTAATAACTACCCTCACCCTAACGCGTACCCTAACCCTAACCCCTACCCTAACCCTAACGCGTACCCTAATCCTAACCCGTACCCTAAACCGAGCCCTAACCCTAACACTAGCGCTAACCCTAAACCTAACCCATACCCTACGCCCTACCCGAACCCCTCCCCGAACCCGTACCCTAAGCCGTACCCTAACCCTCACCCTAACCCTAACCCTAACCCATACCCTACGCCATATCCGAACCCCTCCCCGAACCCGTACCCTAAGCCGTACCCTAACCCTAACGCTAACCCTAAGCTACCCTTGACTGCTTCTGCCTCCAATAGATTTCCTAAGCACTAGTGTTTTAAGGAACAGGTTAAAAAGAGAATCCTAATGTGATTTCTTGATAATGGGTGTGTTCCTTATCTTCTCCTCGTGTCTAATCTCTTCTCCATGGCTGGACCCCCAAATAATATTCCTTTACGTGCTAAGGGATATCTAGAGAGTGGGATAGGTTTAATAACTAACCTCACCCTATTGCGTACCCTAACCCTAACCCCTACCCTAACACTAACGCGTACCCTAATCCTAACCCGTACCCTAAACCGAGCCCTAACCCTAACACGAACCCTAACCCTAACCCTAACACATACCCTACGCCCTACCCGAACCCCTCCCTGAACCCGTACCCTAAGCCGTACCCTAACCCTCACCCTAACCCTAACCCTAACCCTAAGCTACCCTTGACTGATTCTGCCTCCAATAGATTTCCTAAGCACTAGTGTTTTAAGGAACAGGTTAAAAAGAGAATCCTAATGTGATTTCTTGATAATGGGTGTGTTCCTTATCTTCTCCTAGTGTCTAAACTCTTCCCCATGGCTGGACCCCCAAATAATATTCCTTTACGTGCTAAGGGGTATCTAGAGAGTGGGATAGGTTTAATAACTACCCTCACCCTAACGCGTACCGTAACCCTAACCCCTACCCTAACCCTAACGCGTACCCTAATCCTAAACCGTACCCTAAACCGAGCCCTAACCCTAACACTAGCCCTAACCCTAACCCTAACCCATACACTACCCCCTACCCGAACCCCTCCCCAAAGCCGTAACCTAAGCCGTACCCTAACCCTCACCCTAACCCTAACCCTAACCCTAAGCTACCCTTTACTGCTTCTGCCTCCAATAGATTTCCTAAGCACTAGTGTTTTAAGGAACAGTTTAAAAAGAGAATCCTAATGTGATTTCTTGATAATGGGTTTGATCCTTATCTTCTCCTAGTGTCTAAACTCTTCTCCATGGCTGGACCCCCAAATAATATTCCTTTACGTGCTAAGGGGTATCTAGAGAGTGGGATAGGTTTAATAACTAACCTCACCCTAACGCGTACCCTAACCCTAACCCCTACCCTAACACTAACGCGTACCCTAATCCTAACCCGTACCCTAAACCGAGCCCTAACCCTAACACTAACCCTAACCCTAACCCTAACCCATACCCTACTCCCTACACGAACCCCTACCCGAATCCGTACCCTAAGCCGTACCCTAACCCTCACCCTAACCCTAACCCTAACCCTAAGCTTCCCTTGACTGCTTCTGCCTCCAATAGATTTCCTAAGCACTAGTGTTTTAAGGACCAGGTTAAAAAGAGAATCCTAATGTGATTTCTTTATAATGGGTGTGTTCCTTATCTTCTCCTAGTGTCTAAACTCTTCTCCATGGCTAGACCCCCAAATAATATTCCTTTACGTGCTAAGGGGTATCTAGAGAGTGGGAAAGGTTTAATAACTACCCTCATCCTAATGCGTACCCTAACCCTAACACCTACCCTAACCCTAACGCGTACCCTAATCCTAAAACGTACCCTAAACCGAGCCCTAACGCTAACACTAGCCCTAACCCTAACCCTAACCCATACCCTACGCCCTACCCAAACCCCTCCCCGAACCCGTACCCTAAGCCGTACCCTATCCCTCACCCTAACCCTAACCCTAACCCTAAGCTACCCTTGACTGCCTCTGCCTCCAATAGATTTCCTAAGCACTAGTGTTTTAAGGAACAGGTTAAAAAGAGAATCCTAATGTGATTTCGTGATAATGGGTGTGTTCCTTATCTTCTCCTAGTGTCTAAACTCTTCTCCATGGCTGGACCCCCAAATAATATTCCTTTACGTGCTAAGGGGTATCTAGAAAGTGGGATAGGTTTAATAACTACCCTCACCCTAACGCGTACCCTAACCCTAACCCCTACCCTAAGCCTAACGCGTACCCTAATCCTAACCCGTACCCTAAACCGAGCCCTAACCCTAACACTAACCCTATCCCTAACCCATACCCTACGCTCTACCCGAACCCCTCCCTCAACCCGTACCCTAAGCCGTACCCTAACTCTCACCCTAACCCTAACCCTAACCCTAAGCTACCCTTGACGCCTTCTGCCTCCAATAGATTTCCTAAGCACTAGTGTTTTAAGGAACAGGTTAAAAAGAGAATCCTAATGTGATTTCTTGATAATGGGTGTGTTCCTTATCTTCTCCTCGTGTCTAAATTCTTCTTCATGGCTGGACCCCCAAATAATATGCCTTTACGTGCTAAGGGGTATCTAGAGAGAGGGAGAGGTTTAATAACTACCCTCACCCTAACGCGTTCCCTAACCCTAACCCCTACCCTAACCCTAACGCGTACCCTAATCCTAACCCGTACCCTAAACCGAGCCCTAACCCTAACACTAACCCTAACCCTAACCCTAACCCATACCCTACGCCCTACACGAACCCCTCCCTGAACCCGTACCTTAAGCCGTACCCTAACCCTCAATCTAACCCTAACCCTAACCCTAAGCTACCCTTGACTGCTTCTGCCTCCAATAGATTTCCGAAGCACTAGTGTTTTAAGGAACAGTTTAAAAAGAGAATCCTAATGTGATTTCTTGATAATGGGTGTGTTCCTTAACTTCTCCTAGTGTCTAAACTCTTCTCCATGGCTGGATCCCCAAATAATATTCCTTTACGTGCTAAGGGGTATCTAGAGAGTGGGATAGGTTTAATAACTAACCTCACCCTATCGCGTACCCTAACCCTAACCCCTACCCTAACACTAACGCGTACCCTACTCCTAACCCGTACCCTAAACCGAGCCCTAACCCTAACACTAACCCTAACCCTAACCCTAAACCATACCCTACGCCCTACCCGAACCCCTCCCCGTAACCATACCCTAAGCCGTACCCTAACCCTCACCCTAATCCTAACCCTAACCCTAAGCTACCCTTGACTGCTTCTGCCTCCAATAGATTTCCTAAGCACTAGTGTTTTAAGGAACAGGTTAAAAAGAGAATCCTAATGTGATTTCGTGGTCATGGGTGTGTTCCTTATCTTCTCCTAGTGTCTAAACTCTTCTCCATGGCTGGACCCCCAAATAATATTCCTTTACGTGCTAAGGGGTATCTAGAGAGTGGGATAGGTTTAATAACTACCCTCACCCTAACGCGTACCCTAACCCTAACCCCTACCCTAAGCCTAATGCGTACCCTAAACCTAACCCGTACCCTAAACCGAGCCCTAACCCTAACACTAACCCTAACCCTAACCCATACCCTACGCCCTACCCGAACCCCTCCCTCAACCCGTACCCTAAGCCGTACCCTAACCCTCACCCTAACCCTAACCCTAAACCTAAGCTACCCTTGACGCCTTCTGCCTCCAATAGATTTCCTAAGCACTAATATTTTAAGGAACAGGTTAAAAAGAGAATCCTAATGTGATTTCTTGATAATGGGTGTGTTCCTTATCTTCTCCTAGTGTCTAAACTCTTCTCTATGGCTGGACCCGCAAATAATATTCCTTTACGTGCTAAGGGATATCTAGAGAGTGGGATAGGTTTAATAACTACCCTCACCCTAACCCCTACCCTAACCCTAACGCGTACCCTAATCCTAACCCGTACGTTGAACCGAGCCCTAACCCTAACCCTAACCCATACCATACGCCGTACCCGAACCCCTCCACGAACTCGTACCCTAAGCCGTACCCTAACCCTAACCCTAATCCTAAGCTACCCTTCACTGCTTCTGCCTCCAATAGATGTCCTAAGCACTAGTGTTTTAAGGAACAGGTTAAAAAGAGAATCCTAATGTGATTTTTTGATGATGGGTGTGTTCCTTATCTTCTCCTAGTGTCTAAACTCTTCTCCAAGGCTGGACCCCCAAATAATATTCCGTTACGTTCTAAGCTGTATCTAGAGAGTGGGATAGGTTTAATAACTACCCTAACCCTAATGCTTACCCTAACCCTCTCCCATACCCTAACCCTAACCCGTACCCTAACCCTAACACCTACCTTAATCCTAACCGATACTCTAAACCGAGCCCTTACCCTAAAAGTAACCATAACCCTAATCCATACCCTATGTCATAACCGATTCCGTACCCGAACCCGTAACCTAAGCCGTACCCTCACCCTCACCCTAACCCTAACCCTTACCCTAAGCTACCCTTGACTGCTTCTGCCTCCAATAGATTTCCTAAGCACTAGTGTTTTAAGGAACAGGTTAAAAAGGGAATCCTAATGTGATTTCTTTAGAATGGGTGTGTTCCTTATCTTCTCCTAGTGTCTAAACTCTTCTCCATGGCTGGACCCCCAAATAATATTCCTTTACGTGCTAAGGGGTATCTAGAGAGTGGGATAGGTTTAATAACTACCCTCACCCTATCGCGTACCCTAACCCTAACCCCTCCCCTAAGACTAACGCGTACCCTAATCCTAACCCGTACCCTAAACCGAGCCCTAACCCTAACACTAACCCTAACCCTAACCCTAACCCATACCCTACGCCCTACCCGAACCCCTCCCCGAACCCGTACCCTAAGCCATACCCTAAACCTCACCCTAACCCTAACCCTAACCCTAAGCTACCCTTGACGGCTTCTGCCTCCAATAGATTTCCTAAGCACTAGTGTTTTAAGGAACAGGTTAAAAAGAGAATCCTAATGTGATTTCGTGATAATGGGTGAGTTCCTTATCTTCTCCTCGTGTCTAAACTCTTCTCCATGGCTTGACCCCCAAATAATATTCCTTTACGTGCTAAGGGGTATCTAGAGAGTGGGATAGGTTTAATAACTACCCTCACCCTAACGCGTACCCTAACCCTAACCCCTACCCTAACCCTAATGCGTACCCTAATCCTAACCCGTACCCTAAACCGAGCCCTAACCCTAACACTAACCCTAACCCTAACCCTAACCCATACACTACGCCCTACCAGAACCCCTCCCCGAACCCGTACCCTAAGCCATACCCTAACCCTCACCCTAACCCTAACCCTAACCCTAAGCTACCCTTGACTGCTTCTGCCTCCAATAGATTCCCTAAGCACTAGTGTTTTAAGGAACAGGTTAAAAAGAGAATCCTAATGTGATTTCTTGATAATGGGTGTGTTCCTTATCTTCTCCTCGTGTCTAAACTCTTCTCCATGGCTGGACCCCCAAATAATATTCCTTTACGTGCTAAGGTGTATCTAGAGAGTGGGATAGGTTTAATAACTACACCTCACCCTATCGCTTACCCTAACCCTAACCCCTACCCTAACCCGAACGCGTACCCTAATCCTAACCCGTACCCTAAACTGAGCCCTAACCCTAACACTAACCCTAACCCTAACCCTAACCCATACCCTACGCCCTACCCGAACCCCTCCCTCAACCCGTACCCTAAGCCGTACCCTAACCCTCACCCTAACCCTAACCCTAAACCTAAGCTACCCTTGACGCCTTCTGCCTCCAATAGATTTCCTAAGCACTAATATTTTAAGGAACAGGTTAAAAAGAGAATCCTAATGTGATTTCTTGATAATGGGTGTGTTCCTTATCTTCTCCTAGTGTCTAAACTCTTCTCTATGGCTGAACCCGCAAATAATATTCCTTTACGTGCTAAGGGATATCTAGAGAGTGGGATAGGTTTAATAACTACCCTCACCCTAACCCCTACCCTAACCCTAACGTGTACCCTAATCCTAACCCGTACGTTGAACCGAGCCCTAACCCTAACCCTAACCCATACCATACGCCGTACCCGAACCCCTCCACGAACTCGTACCCTAAGCCGTACCCTAACCCTAACCCTAATCCTAAGCTACCCTTCACTGCTTCTGCCTCCAATAGATGTCCTAAGCACTAGTGTTTTAAGGAACAGGTTAAAAAGAGAATCCTAATGTGATTTTTTGATGATGGGTGTGTTCCTTATCTTCTCCTAGTGTCTAAACTCTTCTCCAAGGCTGGACCCCCAAATAATATTCCGTTACGTTCTAAGCTGTATCTAGAGAGTGGGATAGGTTTAATAACTACCCTAACCCTAATGCTTACCCTAACCCTCTCCCATACCCTAACCCTAACCCGTACCCTAACCCTAACACCTACCTTAATCCTAACCGATACTCTAAACCGAGCCCTTACCCTAAAACTAACCATAACCCTAATCCATACCCTATGCCATAACCGATTCCGTACCCGAACCCGTAACCTAAGCCGTACCCTCACCCTCACCCTAACCCTAACCCTTACCCTAAGCTACCCTTGACTGCTTCTGCCTCCAATAGATTTCCTAAGCACTAGTGTTTTAAGGAACAGGTTAAAAAGAGAATCCTAATGTGATTTCGTGATAATGGGTGTGTTCCTTATCTTCTCCTCGTGTCTAAACTCTTCTCCATGGCTGGACCCCCAAATAATATTCCTTTACGTGCTAAGGGGTATCTAGAGAGTGGGATAGGTTTAATAACTACCCTCACCCTAACGCGTACCCTAACCCTAACCCCTACCCTAACCCTAATGCGTACCCTAATCCTAACCCGTACCCTAAACCGAGCCCTAACCCTAACACTAACCCTAACCCTAACCCTAACCCATACACTACGCCCTACCAGAACCCCTCCCCGAACCCGTACCCTAAGCCATACCCTAACCCTCACCCTAACCCTAACCCTAACCCTAAGCTACCCTTGACTGCTTCTGCATCCAATAGATTCCCTAAGCACTAGTGTTTTAAGGAACAGGTTAAAAAGAGAATCCTAATGTGATTTCTTGATAATGGGTGTGTTCCTAATCTTCTCCTCGTGTCTAAACTCTTCTCCATGGCTGGACCCCCAAATAATATTCCTTTACGTGCTAAGGGGTATCTAGAGAGTGGGATAGGTTTAATAACTAACCTCACCCTATCGCGTACCCTAACCCTAACCCCTACCCTAACCCGAACGCGTACCCTAATCCTAACCCGTACCCTAAACTGAGCCCTAACCCTAACACTAACCCTAACCCTAACCCTAACCCATACCCTACGCCCTACCCGAACCCCTCCCCGAACCCGTACCCTAAGCCGTACCCTAACCCTCACCCTAACCCTAACCCTAAACCTAAGCTACCCTTGATGGCTTCTGCCTCCAATAGATTTCCTAAGCACTAGTGTTTTAAGGAACAGGTTAAAAAGAGAATCCTAATGTGATTTCTTGATAATGGGTGTGTTCCTTATTTTCTCCTAGTGTCTAAACTCTTCTCCATGGCTGGACCCCCAAATAATATTTCTTTACGTGCTAAGGGGTATCTAGAGAGTGTGATAGGCTTAATAACTACCCTCACCCTAACGCGTACCCTAACCCTAACCCCTACCCTAACCCTAACGCGTACCCTAATCCTAACCCGTACCCTAAACCGAGCCCTAACCCTAACACTAGCGCTAACCCTAAACCTAACCCATACCCTGCGCCCTACCCGAACCCCTCCCCGAACCCGTACCCTAAGCCGTACCCTAACCCTCACCCTAACCCTAACCCTAACCCTAAGCTACCCTTGACTGCTTCTGCCTCCAATAGATTTCCTAAGCACTAGTGTTTTAAGGAACAGGTTAAAAAGAGAATCCTAATGTGATTTCGTGGTCATGGGTGTGTTCCTTATCTTCTCCTAGTGTCTAAACTCTTCTCCATGGCTGGACCCCCAAATAATATTCCTTTACGTGCTAAGGGGTATCTAGAGAGTGGGATAGGTTTAATAACTACCCTCACCCTAACGCGTACCCTAACCCTAACCCCTACCCTAAGCCTAATGCGTACCCTAAACCTAACCCGTACCCTAAACCGAGCCCTAACCCTAACACTAACCCTAACCCTAACCCATACCCTACGCCCTACCCGAACCCCTCCCTCAACCCGTACCCTAAGCCGTACCCTAACCCTCACCCTAACCCTAACCCTAAACCTAAGCTACCCTTGACGCCTTCTGCCTCCAATAGATTTCCTAAGCACTAATATTTTAAGGAACAGGTTAAAAAGAGAATCCTAATGTGATTTCTTGATAATGGGTGTGTTCCTTATCTTCTCCTAGTGTCTAAACTCTTCTCTATGGCTGGACCCGCAAATAATATTCCTTTACGTGCTAAGGGATATCTAGAGAGTGGGATAGGTTTAATAACTACCCTCACCCTAACCCCTACCCTAACCCTAACGCGTACCCTAATCCTAACCCGTACGTTGAACCGAGCCCTAACCCTAACCCTAACCCATACCATACGCCGTACCCGAACCCCTCCACGAACTCGTACCCTAAGCCGTACCCTAACCCTAACCCTAATCCTAAGCTACCCTTCACTGCTTCTGCCTCCAATAGATGTCCTAAGCACTAGTGTTTTAAGGAACAGGTTAAAAAGAGAATCCTAATGTGATTTTTTGATGATGGGTGTGTTCCTTATCTTCTCCTAGTGTCTAAACTCTTCTCCAAGGCTGGACCCCCAAATAATATTCCGTTACGTTCTAAGCTGTATCTAGAGAGTGGGATAGGTTTAATAACTACCCTAACCCTAATGCTTACCCTAACCCTCTCCCATACCCTAACCCTAACCCGTACCCTAACCCTAACACCTACCTTAATCCTAACCGATACTCTAAACCGAGCCCTTACCCTAAAAGTAACCATAACCCTAATCCATACCCTATGCCATAACCGATTCCGTACCCGAACCCGTAACCTAAGCCGTACCCTCACCCTCACCCTAACCCTAACCCTTACCCTAAGCTACCCTTGACTGCTTCTGCCTCCAATAGATTTCCTAAGCACTAGTGTTTTAAGGAACAGGTTAAAAAGGGAATCCTAATGTGATTTCTTTAGAATGGGTGTGTTCCTTATCTTCTCCTAGTGTCTAAACTCTTCTCCATGGCTGGACCCCCAAATAATATTCCTTTACGTGCTAAGGGGTATCTAGAGAGTGGGATAGGTTTAATAACTACCCTCACCCTATCGCGTACCCTAACCCTAACCCCTCCCCTAAGACTAACGCGTACCCTAATCCTAAACCATACCCTAAACCGAGCCCTAACCCTAACACTAACCCTAACCCTAACCCTAACCCATACCCTACGCCCTACCCGAACCCCTCCCCGAACCCGTACCCTAAGCCATACCCTAAACCTCACCCTAACCCTAACCCTAACCCTAAGCTACCCTTGACTGCTTCTGCCTCCAATAGATTTCCTAAGCACTAGTGTTTTAAGGAACAGGTTAAAAAGAGAATCCTAATGTGATTTCGTGATAATGGGTGAGTTCCTTATCTTCTCCTCGTGTCTAAACTCTTCTCCATGGCTGGACCCCCAAATAATATTCCTTTACGTGCTAAGGGGTATCTAGAGAGTGGGATAGGTTTAATAACTACCCTCACCCTAACGCGTACCCTAACCCTAACCCCTACCCTAACCCTAATGCGTACCCTAATCCTAACCCGTACCCTAAACCGAGCCCTAACCCTAACACTAACCCTAACCCTAACCCTAACCCATACACTACGCCCTACCAGAACCCCTCCCCGAACCCGTACCCTAAGCCATACCCTAACCCTCACCCTAACCCTAACCCTAACCCTAATCTACCCTTGACTGCTTCTGCCTCCAATAGATTCCCTAAGCACTAGTGTTTTAAGGAACAGGTTAAAAAGAGAATCCTAATGTGATTTCTTGATAATGGGTGTGTTCCTTATCTTCTCCTCGTGTCTAAACTCTTCTCCATGGCTGGACCCCCAAATAATATTCCTTTACGTGCTAAGGTGTATCTAGAGAGTGGGATAGGTTTAATAACTACACCTCACCCTATCGCGTACCCTAACCCTAACCCCTACCCTAACCCGAACGCGTACCCTAATCCTAACCCGTACCCTAAACTGAGCCCTAACCCTAACACTAACCCTAACCCTAACCCTAACCCATACCGTACGCCCTACCCGAACCCCTCCCTCAACCCGTACCCTAAGCCGTACCCTAACCCTCACCCTAACCCTAACCCTAAACCTAAGCTACCCTTGACGCCTTCTGCCTCCAATAGATTTCCTAAGCACTAATATTTTAAGGAACAGGTTAAAAAGAGAATCCTAATGTGATTTCTTGATAATGGGTGTGTTCCTTATCTTCTCCTAGTGTCTAAACTCTTCTCTATGGCTGGACCCGCAAATAATATTCCTTTACGTGCTAAGGGATATCTAGAGAGTGGGATAGGTTTAATAACTACCCTCACCCTAACCCCTACCCTAACCCTAACGCGTACCCTAATCCTAACCCGTACGTTGAACCGAGCCCTAACCCTAACCCTAACCCATACCATACGCCGTACCCGAACCCCTCCACGAACTCGTACCCTAAGCCGTACCCTAACCCTAACCCTAATCCTAAGCTACCCTTCACTGCTTCTGCCTCCAATAGATGTCCTAAGCACTAGTGTTTTAAGGAACAGGTTAAAAAGAGAATCCTAATGTGATTTTTTGATGATGGGTGTGTTCCTTATCTTCTCCTAGTGTCTAAACTCTTCTCCAAGGCTGGACCCCCAAATAATATTCCGTTACGTTCTAAGCTGTATCTAGAGAGTGGGATAGGTTTAATAACTACCCTAACCCTAATGCTTACCCTAACCCTCTCCCATACCCTAACCCTAACCCGTACCCTAACCCTAACACCTACCTTAATCCTAACCGATACTCTAAACCGAGCCCTTACCCTAAAAGTAACCATAACCCTAATCCATACCCTATGCCATAACCGATTCCGTACCCGAACCCGTAACCTAAGCCGTACCCTCACCCTCACCCTAACCCTAACCCTTACCCTAAGCTACCCTTGACTGCTTCTGCCTCCAATAGATTTCCTAAGCACTAGTGTTTTAAGGAACAGGTTAAAAAGAGAATCCTAATGTGATTTCGTGATAATGGGTGTGTTCCTTATCTTCTCCTCGTGTCTAAACTCTTCTCCATGGCTGGACCCCCAAATAATATTCCTTTACGTGCTAAGGGGTATCTAGAGAGTGGGATAGGTTTAATAACTACCCTCACCCTAACGCGTACCCTAACCCTAACCCCTACCCTAACCCTAATGCGTACCCTAATCCTAACCCGTACCCTAAACCGAGCCCTAACCCTAACACTAACCCTAACCCTAACCCTAACCCATACACTACGCCCTACCAGAACCCCTCCCCGAACCCGTACCCTAAGCCATACCCTAACCCTCACCCTAACCCTAACCCTAACCCTAAGCTACCCTTGACTGCTTCTGCATCCAATAGATTCCCTAAGCACTAGTGTTTTAAGGAACAGGTTAAAAAGAGAATCCTAATGTGATTTCTTGATAATGGGTGTGTTCCTTATCTTCTCCTCGTGTCTAAATTCTTCTCCATGGCTGGACCCCCAAATAATATTCCTTTACGTGCTAAGGGGTATCTAGAGAGTGGGATAGGTTTAATAACTAACCTCACCCTATCGCGTACCCTAACCCTAACCCCTACCCTAACCCGAACGCGTACCCTAATCCTAACCCGTACCCTAAACTGAGCCCTAACCCTAACACTAACCCTAACCCTAACCCTAACCCATACCCTACGCCCTACCCGAACCCCTCCCCGAACCCGTACCCTAAGCCGTACCCTAACCCTCACCCTAACCCTAACCCTAAACCTAAGCTACCCTTGATGGCTTCTGCCTCCAATAGATTTCCTAAGCACTAGTGTTTTAAGGAACAGGTTAAAAAGAGAATCCTAATGTGATTTCTTGATAATGGGTGTGTTCCTTATTTTCTCCTAGTGTCTAAACTCTTCTCCATGGCTGGACCCCCAAATAATATTTCTTTACGTGCTAAGGGGTATCTAGAGAGTGTGATAGGCTTAATAACTACCCTCACCCTAACGCGTACCCTAACCCTAACCCCTACCCTAACCCTAACGCGTACCCTAATCCTAACCCGTACCCTAAACCGAGCCCTAACCCTAACACTAGCGCTAACCCTAAACCTAACCCATACCCTACGCCCTACCCGAACCCCTCCCCGAACCCGTACCCTAAGCCGTACCCTAACCCTCACCCTAACCCTAACCCTAACCCTAAGCTACCCTTGACTGATTCTGCCTCCAATAGATTTCCTAAGCACTAGTGTTTTAAGGAACAGGTTAAAAAGAGAATCCTAATGTGATTTCTTGATAATGGGTGTGTTCCTTATCTTCTCCTAGTGTCTAAACTCTTCCCCATGGCTGGACCCCCAAATAATATTCCTTTACGTGCTAAGGGGTATCTAGAGAGTGGGATAGGTTTAATAACTACCCTCACCCTAACGCGTACCCTAACCCTAACCCCTACCCTAACCCTAACGCGTACCCTAATCCTAACCCGTACCCTAAACCGAGCCCTAACCCTAACACTAGCCCTAACCCTAACCCTAACCCATACACTACGTCCTACCCGAACCCCTCCCCAAAGCCGTAACCTAAGCCGTACCCTAACCCTCACCCTAACCCTAACCCTAACCCTAAGCTACCCTTTACTGCTTCTGCCTCCAATAGATTCCTAAGCACTAGTGTTTTAAGGAACAGTTTAAAAAGAGAATCCTAATGTGATTTCTTGATAATGGGTTTGTTCCTTATCTTCTCCTAGTGTCTAAACTCTTCTCCATGGCTGGACCCCCTAATAATATTCCTTTACGTGCTAAGGGGTATCTAGATAGTGGGATAGGTTTAATAACTAACCTCACCCTAACTCGTACCCTAACCCTAAACCCTACCCTAACACTAACGCGTACCCTAATCCTAACCCGTACCCTAAACCGAGCCCTAACCCTAACACTAACCCTAACCCTAACCCTAAACCATACCCTACTCCCTACACGAACCCCTACCCGAATCCGTACCCTAAGCCGTACCCTAACCCTCACCCTAACCCTAACCCTAACCCTAAGCTTCCCTTGACTGCTTCTGCCTCCAATAGATTTCCTAAGCACTAGTGTTTTAAGGACCAGGTTAAAAAGAGAATCCTAATGTGATTTCTTTATAATGGGTGTGTTCCTTATCTTCTCCTAGTGTCTAAACTCTTCTCCATGGCTAGACCCCCAAATAATATTCCTTTACGTGCTAAGGGGTATCTAGAGAGTGGGATAGGTTTAATAACTACCCTCATCCTAATGCGTACCTTAACCCTAACACCTACCCTAACCCTAACGCGTACCCTAATCCTAAAACGTACCATAAACCGAGCCCTAACGCTAACACTAGCCCTAACCCTAACCCTAACCCATACCCTACGCCCTACCCGAACCCCTCCCCGAACCCGTACCCTAAGCCGTACCCTATCCCTCACCCTAACCCTAACCCTAACCCTAAGCTACCCTTGACTGCCTCTGCCTCCAATAGATTTCCTAAGCACTAGTGTTTTAAGGAACAGTTTAAAAAGAGAATCATATTGTTATTTCTTGATAATGGGTGTGTGCCTTATCTTCTCCTAGGGTCTAAACTCTTCTCCATGGCTGGACCCCCAAATAATATTCCTTTACGTGCTAAGGGGTATCTAGAGAGTGTGATAGGTTTAATAATTACCCTCACCCTAATGCGTACACTAACCCTAACCCCTACCCTAACCCTAATGCGTACCCTAATCCTAACCCGTACCCTAAACCGAGCCCTAAACCTAACACGAACCCTAACCCTAACCCTAACCCATACCCTACGCCCTACCCGAACCCCTCGCCGAACCCGTACCCTAAGCCGTACCCTAACCCTCACCCTAACCCTAACCCTAGCCCTAAGCTACCCTTGACTGCTTCTGCCTCCAATAGATTTCCTAAGCACTAGTGTTTTAAGGAACAGGTTAAAAAGAGAATCCTAAAGTGATTTCTTGATAATGGGTGTGTTCCTTATCTTCTCCTCGTGTCTAAACTCTTCTCCATGGCTGGACCCCTAAATAATATTCCTTTACGTGCTAAGGGGTATCTAGAGAGTGGGGTAGTTTTAATAACTAACCTCACCCTATCGCGTACCCTAACCCTAACCCCTACCCTAACACTAAGGCGTACCCTAATCCTAACCCGTACCCTAAACCGAGCCCTAACCCTAACACTAACCCTAACCCTAACCCTAACTCATACCCTACGCCCTACCCGAACCCGTCCCCGAACCCGTACCCTAAGCCGTACCCTAAACCTCACCCTAACCCTAACCCTAACCCTAAGCTACCCTTGACTGCTTCTGCCTCCAATAGATTTCCTAAGCACTAGTGTTTTAAGGAACAGTTTAAAAAGAGAATCCTAATGTGATTTCTTGATAATGGGTGTGTTCCTTAACTTCTCCTAGTGTCTAAACTCTTCTCCATGGCTGGATCCCCAAATAATATTCCTTTACGTGCTAAGGGGTATCTAGAGAGTGGGATAGGTTTAATAACTAACCTCACCCTATCGCGTACCCTAACCCTAACCCCTACCCTAACACTAACGCGTACCCTAATCCTAACCCGTAC
The DNA here is from genome assembly GCF_949987535.1 of Balaenoptera acutorostrata. Taxonomy (NCBI): domain Eukaryota; kingdom Metazoa; phylum Chordata; class Mammalia; order Artiodactyla; family Balaenopteridae; genus Balaenoptera; species Balaenoptera acutorostrata. Next base: position 200,951 of record NW_026646802.1, on the reverse strand, counting down.
CCTAAACCGAGCCCTAACCCTAACACTAACCCTAACCCTAACCCTAACCCATACCCTACGCCGTACCCGAACCCCTTCCCGAACCCGTACCCTAAGCCGTACCCTAACCCTCACCCTAACCCTAACCCTAACCCTAAGCTACCCTTGACTGCCTCTGCCTCCAATAGATTTCCTAAGCACTAGTGTTTTAAGGAACAGGTTAAAAAGAGAATCCTAATGTGATTTCGTGATCATGGGTGTGTTCCTTATCTTCTCCTAGTGTCTAAACTCTTCTCCATGGCTGGACCCCCAAATAATATTCCTTTACGTGCTAAGGGGTATCTAGAGAGTGGGATAGGTTTAATAACTACCCTCACCCTAACGCGTACCCTAACCCTAACCCCTACCCTAAGCCTAATGCGTACCCTAATCCTAACCCGTACCCTAAACCGAGCCCTAACCCTAACACTAACCCTAACCCTAACCCATACCCTACGCCCTACCCGAACCCCTACCTCAACCCGTACCCTAAGCCGTACCCTAACCCTCACCCTAACCCTAACCCTAAACCTAAGCTACCCTTGACGCCTTCTGCCTCCAATAGATTTCCTAAGCACTAATATTTTAAGGAACAGGTTAAAAAGAGAATCCTAATGTGATTTCTTGATAATGGGTGTGTTCCTTATCTTCTCCTAGTGTCTAAACTCTTCTCTATGGCTATACTCCCAAATAATATTCCTTTACGTGCTAAGGGATATCTAGAGAGTGGGATAGGTTTAATAACTACCCTCACCCTAACCCCTAACCTAACCCTAACGCGTACCCTAATCCTAACCCGTACGTTGAACCGAGCCCTAACCCTAACACTAACCCATACCATACGCCGTACCCGAACCCCTCCACGAACTCGTACCCTAAGCCGTACCCTAACCCTAACCCTAATCCTAAGCTACCCTTCACTGCTTCTGCCTCCAATAGATGTCCTAAGCACTAGTGTTTTAAGGAACAGGTTAAAAAGAGAATCCTAATGTGATTTTTTGATGATGGGTGTGTTCCTTATCTTCTCCTAGTGTCTAAACTCTTCTCCAAGGCTGGACCCCCAAATAATATTCCTTTACGTGCTAAGGGTTATCTAGAAAGTGGTATAGGTTTAATAACTACCCTCACCCTAACGCGTACCCTAACCCTAACCCCTACCCTAAGCCTAACGCGTACCCTAATCCTAATCCGTACCCTAAATCGAGCCCTAACCCTAACACTAACCCTATCCCTAACCCATACCCTACGCCCTACCCGAACCCCTCCCTCAACCCGTACCCTAAGCCGTACCCTAACTCTCACCCTAACCCTAACCCTAACCCTAAGCTACCCTTGACGCCTTCTGCCTCCAATAGATTTCCTAAGCACTAGTGTTTTAAGGAACAGGTTAAAAAGAGAATCCTAATGTGATTTCTTGATAATGGGTGTGTTCCTTATCTTCTCCTCGTGTCTAAATTCTTCTTCATGGCTGGACCCCCAAATAATATGCCTTTACGTGCTAAGGGGTATCTAGAGAGAGGGAGAGGTTTAATAACTACCCTCACCCTAACGCGTTCCCTAACCCTAACCCCTACCCTAACCCTAACACGTACCCTAATCCTAACCCGTACCCTAAACCGAGCCCTAACCCTAACACTAACCCTAACCCTAACCCTAACCCATACCCTACGCCCTACACGAACCCCTCCCTGAACCCGTACCCTAAGCCGTACCCTAACCCTCAATCTAACCCTAACCCTAACCCTAAGCTACCCTTGACTGCTTCTGCCTCCAATAGATTTCCTAAGCACTAGTGTTTTAAGGAACAGTTTAAAAAGAGAATCCTAATGTGATTTCTTGATAATGGGTGTGTTCCTTAACTTCTCCTAGTGTCTAAACTCTTCTCCATGGCTGGATCCCCAAATAATATTCCTTTACGTGCTAAGGGGTATCTAGAGAGTGGGATAGGTTTAATAACTAACCTCACCCTATCGCGTACCCTAACCCTAACCCCTACCCTAACACTAACGCGTACCCTAATCCTAACCCGTACCCTAAACCGAGCCCTAACCCTAACACTAACCCTAACCCTAACCCTAACCCATACCCTACGCCCTACCCGAACCCCTCCCCGTACCCATACCCTAAGCCGTACCCTAACCCTCACCCTAACCCTAACCCTAACCCTAAGCTACCCTTGACTGCTTCTGCCTCCAATAGATTTCCTAAGCACTAGTGTTTTAAGGAACAGGTTAAAAAGAGAATCCTAATGTGACTTCGTGGTCATGGGTGTGTTCCTTATCTTCTCCTAGTGTCTAAACTCTTCTCCATGGCTGGACCCCCAAATAATATTCCTTTACGTGCTAAGGGGTATCTAGAGAGTGGGATAGGTTTAATAACTACCCTCACCCTAACGCGTACCCTAACCCTAACCCCTACCCTAAGCCTAATGCGTACCCTAAACCTAACCCGTACCCTAAACCGAGCCCTAACCCTAACACTAACCCTAACCCTAACCCATACCCTACGCCCTACCCGAACCCCTCCCTCAACCCGTACCCTAAGCCGTACCCTAACCCTCACCCTAACCCTAACCCTAAACCTAAGCTACCCTTGACGCCTTCTGCCTCCAATAGATTTCCTAAGCACTAATATTTTAAGGAACAGGTTAAAAAGAGAATCCTAATGTGATTTCTTGATAATGGGTGTGTTCCTTATCTTCTCCTAGTGTCTAAACTCTTCTCTATGGCTGGACCCGCAAATAATATTCCTTTACGTGCTAAGGGATATCTAGAGAGTGGGATAGGTTTAATAACTACCCTCACCCTAACCCCTACCCTAACCCTAACGCGTACCCTAATCCTAACCCGTACGTTGAACCGAGCCCTAACCCTAACCCTAACCCATACCATACGCCGTACCCGAACCCCTCCACGAACTCGTACCCTAAGCCGTACCCTAACCCTAACCCTAATCCTAAACTACCCTTCACTGCTTCTGCCTCCAATAGATGTCCTAAGCACTAGTGTTTTAAGGAACAGGTTAAAAAGAGAATCCTAATGTGATTTTTTGATGATGGGTGTGTTCCTTATCTTCTCCTAGTGTCTAAACTCTTCTCCAAGGCTGGACCCCCAAATAATATTCCGTTACGTTCTAAGCTGTATCTAGAGAGTGGGATAGGTTTAATAACTACCCTAACCCTAATGCTTACCCTAACCCTCTCCCATACCCTAACCCTAACCCGTACCCTAACCCTAACACCTACCTTAATCCTAACCGATACTCTAAACCGAGCCCTTACCCTAAAAGTAACCATTACCCTAATCCATACCCTATGTCATAACCGATTCCGTACCCGAACCCGTAACCTAAGCCGTACCCTCACCCTCACCCTAACCCTAACCCTTACCCTAAGCTACCCTTGACTGCTTCTGCCTCCAATAGATTTCCTAAGCACTAGTGTTTTAAGGAACAGGTTAAAAAGGGAATCCTAATGTGATTTCTTTAGAATGGGTGTGTTCCTTATCTTCTCCTAGTGTCTAAACTCTTCTCCATGGCTGGACCCCCAAATAATATTCCTTTACGTGCTAAGGGGTATCTAGAGAGTGGGATAGGTTTAATAACTAACCTCACCCTATCGCGTACCCTAACCCTAACCACTACCCTAACACTAACGCGTACCCTAATCCTAACCCGTACCCTAAACCGAGCCCTAACCCTAACACTAACCCTAACCCTAACCCTAACCCATACCCTACGCCCTACCCGAACCCCTCCCCGAACCCGTACCCTAAGCCATACCCTAAACCTCACCCTAACCCTAACCCTAACCCTAAGCTACCCTTGACTGCCTCTGCCTCCAATAGATTTCCTAAGCACTAGTGTTTTAAGGAACAGGTTAAAAAGAGAATCCTAATGTGATTTCGTGATAATGGGTGTGTTCCTTATCTTCTCCTCGTGTCTAAACTCTTCTCCATGGCTGGACCCCCAAATAATATTCCTCTACGTGCTAAGGGGTATCTAGAGAGTGGGATAGGTTTAATAACTACCCTCACCCTAACGCGTACCCTAACCCTAACCCCTACCCTAACCCTAATGCGTACCCTAATCCTAACCCGTACCCTAAACCGAGCCCTAACCCTAACACTAACCCTAACCCTAACCCTAACCCATACACTACGCCCTACCAGAACCCCTCCCCGAACCCGTACCCTAAGCCATACCCTAACCCTCACCCTAAACCTAACCCTAACCCTAAGCTACCCTTGACTGCTTCTGCCTCCAATAGATTCCCTAAGCACTAGTGTTTTAAGGAACAGGTTAAAAAGAGAATCCTAATGTGATTTCTTGATAATGGGTGTGTTCCTTATCTTCTCCTCGTGTCTAAACTCTTCTCCATGGCTGGACCCCCAAATAATATTCCTTTACGTGCTAAGGGGTATCTAGAGAGTGGGATAGGTTTAATAACTAACCTCACCCTATCGCGTACCCTAAACCTAACCCCTACCCTAACCCGAACGCGTACCCTAATCCTAACCCGTACCCTAAACTGAGCCCTAACCCTAACACTAACCCTAACCCTAACCCTAACCCATACCCTACGCCCTACCCGAACCCCTCCCCGAACCCGTACCCTAAGCCGTACCCTAACCCTCACCCTAACCCTAACCCTAAACCTAAGCTACCCTTGATGGCTTCTGCCTCCAATAGATTTCCTAAGCACTAGTGTTTTAAGGAACAGGTTAAAAAGAGAATCCTAATGTGATTTCTTGATAATGGGTGTGTTCCTTATTTTCTCCTCGTGTCTAAACTCTTCTCCATGGCTGGACCCCCAAATAATATTTTTTACGTGCTAAGGGGTATCTAGAGAGTGTGATAGGTTTAATAACTACCCTCACCCTAACGCGTACCCTAATCCTAACCCGTACCCTAAACCGAGCCCTAACCCTAACACTAACCCTAACCCTAACCCTAACCCATACCCTACGCCATATCCGAACCCCTTCCCGAACCCGTACCCTAAGCCGTACCCTAACCCTAACCCTAATCCTAAGCTACCCTTGACTGCTTCTGCCTCCAACAGATTTCCTAAGCACTAGTGTTTTAAGGAACACGTTAAAAAGAGAATCCTAATGTGATTTCGTGATAATGGGTGTGTTCCTTATCTTCTCCTAGTGTCTAAACTCTTCCCCATGGCTGGACCCCCAAATAATATTCCTTTACGTGCTAAGGGGTATCTAGAGAGTGGGATAGGTTTAATAACTACCCTCACCCTAACGCGTACCCTAACCCTAACCCCTACCCTAACCCTAACGCGTACCCTAATCCTAACCCGTACCCTAAACCGAGCCCTAACCCTAACACTAGCCCTAACCCTAACCCTAACCCATACACTACGCCCTACCCTAACCCCTCCCCGAACCCGTAACCTAAGCCGTACCCTAACCCTCACCCTAACCCTAACCCTAACCCTAAGCTACCCTTTACTGCTTCTGCCTCCAATAGATTTCCTAAGCACTAGTGTTTTAAGGAACAGTTTAAAAAGAGAATCATATTGTGATTTCTTGATAATGGGTTTGTTCCTTATCTTCTCCTAGTGTCTAAACTCTTCTCCATGGCTGGACCCCCAAATAATATTCCTTTATGTGCTAAGGGGTATCTAGAGAGTGGGATAGGTTTAATAACTAACCTCACCCTAACGCGTACCCTAACCCTAACCCCTACCCTAACACTAACGCGTACCCTAATCCTAACCCGTACCCTAAACCGAGCCCTAACCCTAACACTAACCCTAACCCTCACCCTAACCCTATCCCTAACCCTAAGCTACCCTTGACTGCTTCTGCCTCCAATAGATTTCCTAAGCACTAGTGTTTTAAGGACCAGGTTAAAAAGAGAATCCTAATGTGATTTCTTTATAATGGGTGTGTTCCTTATCTTCTCCTAGTGTCTAAACTCTTCTCCATGGCTAGACCCCCAAATAATATTCCTTTACGTGCTAAGGGGTATCTAGAGAGTGGGATAGGTTTAATAACTACCCTCATCCTAATGCGTACCCTAACCCTAACACCTACCCTAACCCTAACGCGTACCCTAATCCTAAAACGTACCCTAAACCGAGCCCTAACGCTAACACTAGCCCTAACCCTAACCCTAACCCATACCCTACGCCCTACCCGAACCCCTCCCCGAACCCGTACCCTAAGCCGTACCCTATCCCTCACCCTAACCCTAACCCTAACCCTAAGCTACCCTTGACTGCCTCTGCCTCCAATAGATTTCCTAAGCACTAGTGTTTTAAGGAACAGTTTAAAAAGAGAATCATATTGTTATTTTTTCATAATGGGTGTGTTCCTTATCTTCTCCTAGGGTCTAAACTCTTCTCCATGGCTGGACCCCCAAATAATATTCCTTTACGTGCTAAGGGGTATCTAGAGAGTGTGATAGGTTTAATAACTACCCTCACCCTAACGCGTACCCTAATCCTAACCCCTACCCTAACCCTAACGCGTACCCTAATCCTAACCCGTACCCTAAACCGAGCCCTAACCCTAACACGAACCCTAACCCTAACCCTAACCCATACCCTACGCCCTACCCGAACCCCTCGCCGAACCCGTACCCTAAGCCGTACCCTAACCCTCACCCTAACCCTAACCCTAACCCTAAGCTACCCTTGACTGCTTCTGCCTCCAATAGATTTCCTAAGCACTAGTGTTTCAAGGAACAGGTTAAAAAGAGAATCCTAATGTGATTTCGTGGTCATGGGTGTGTTCCTTATCTTCTCCTAGTGTCTAAACTCTTCTCCATGGCTGGACCCCCAAATAATATTCCTTTACGTGCTAAGGGGTATCTAGAGAGTGGGATAGGTTTAATAACTACCCTCACCCTAACGCGTACCCTAACCCTAACCCCTACCCTAAGCCTAATGCGTACCCTAAACCTAACCCGTACCCTAAACCGAGCCCTAACCCTAACACTAACCCTAACCCTAACCCATACCCTACGCCCTACCCGAACCCCTCCCTCAACCCGTACCCTAAGCCGTACCCTAACCCTAACCCTAACCCTAACCCTAAACCTAAGCTACCCTTGACGCCTTCTGCCTCCAATAGATTTCCTAAGCACTAATATTTTAAGGAACAGGTTAAAAAGAGAATCCTAATGTGATTTCTTGATAATGGGTGTGTTCCTTATCTTCTCCTAGTGTCTAAACTCTTCTCTATGGCTGGACCCCCAAATAATATTCCTTTACGTGCTAAGGGATATCTAGAGAGTGGGATAGGTTTAATAACTACCCTCACCCTAACCCCTACCCTAACCCTAACGCGTACCCTAATCCTAACCCGTACGTTGAACCGAGCCCTAAACCTAACCCTAACCCATACCATACGCCGTACCCGAACCCCTCCACGAACTCGTACCCTAAGCCGTACCCTAACCCTAACCCTAATCCTAAGCTACCCTTCACTGCTTCTGCCTCCAATAGATGTCCTAAGCACTAGTGTTTTAAGGAACAGGTTAAAAAGAGAATCCTAATGTGATTTTTTGATGATGGGTGTGTTCCTTATCTTCTCCTAGTGTCTAAACTCTTCTCCAAGGCTGGACCCCCAAATAATATTCCGTTACGTTCTAAGCTGTATCTAGAGAGTGGGATAGGTTTAATAACTACCCTAACCCTAATGCTTACCCTAACCCTCTCCCATACCCTAACCCTAACCCGTACCCTAACCCTAACACCTACCTTAATCCTAACCGATACTCTAAACCGAGCCCTTACCCTAAAAGTAACCATAACCCTAATCCATACCCTATGCCATAACCGATTCCGTACCCGAACCCGTAACCTAAGCCGTACCCTCACCCTCACCCTAACCCTAACCCTTACCCTAAGCTACCCTTGACTGCTTCTGCCTCCAATAGATTTCCTAAGCACTAGTGTTTTAAGGAACAGGTTAAAAAGGGAATCCTAATGTGATTTCTTTAGAATGGGTGTGTTCCTTATCTTCTCCTAGTGTCTAAACTCTTCTCCATGGCTGGACCCCCAAATAATATTCCTTTACGTGCTAAGGGGTATCTAGAGAGTGGGATAGGTTTAATAACTAACCTCACCCTATCGCGTACCCTAACCCTAACCCCTCCCCTAACCCTAACGCGTACCCTAATCCTAGCCCGTACCCTAAACCGAGCCCTAACTCTAAGACTAACCCTAACCCTAACCCATACCCTACGCCCTACCCGAACCCCTCCCCGAACCCGTACCCTAAGCCGTACCCTAACCCTCACCCTAACCCCAAACCTAAGCTACCCTTGACTGCTTCTGCCTCCAATAGATTTCCTAAGCACTAGTGTTTTAAGGAACACGTTAAAAAGAGAACCTTAATGTGATTTCTTGATGGGTCCCTAATCTCCAGGTTCAAGGGCATCTTCCTACGTCAAAAACGTGCATGGGAAACCCAGAAGATGGTACACCGTGTGATCGGGAAAGGTTTCTAAAACGCACCTCATTTCTCATCTCCTTTTGCTCGGGTTCTCCATTCCAGCCCGTTTACTAGCCATCTCCCTCCTTGGAGAATCAGCACCTTTAACCTTCTGTTCCGTACAGGTTGCAATTTGTCCTGAGGATGAACGGGAAGATGGGGAACCAATGAGAGACTAGCTCTAGTGGTTGGGACAGGCACAGGTCACTCTATTTTCCCATCAGGAAGAAGAATTAACCACAGCCTCAGCCTGCCCCCCAGAACCAGAAGAGGCCCTGAAGCAATCCTGCGCTTTTCCGGCCAGCTCCCAAAAAGCGACTTGAAAAATGGAGCTCAGGGGCACTACAATTCACAAACCTGCAGAGTTATAAATGACAACTCTCGTCCACAAATATATTGAGGGAAGGCAACGAAGAGGATGTGAAAGCAAGGCAGAATTGCAGGAAACAGATTTCAGGAGGTAGATTCGAATCGCCTTGAAAGCACATGAAAAGCGGCAAAACGTGGACAATGATGCCCTTGGCCAAAAAGGGCGTATGCGTTTTTTCCTGAATATATTCAGGAAAAAACGCATACGCCCTTTTTGGCCAACCAAGCAACCTGGAAAGGCCAATCAGCGCTCCAAAGAAGTCTGGCTTCCCAGCGGGCAAAAGGGCCATGCAGAAAAAAGTGTCAAAACCAGAAATGCAGGAGCGGCCATGGAGAAATGGGAGACTTGCTACGCTGATGGGCGGGATGTAAATTGCCAACAGCCACTCTGGAGAAGTGTACGGTGTGTCCTGAAACATCTAAAAAACACAGCTTGGAGCACATAGGGCACTTACACTCATGGGCGTATAAATTGGGAAAACTAAAAATCAGCAAGACACAGGCACCCCAAAGTTTAGGGCAGCTCTGTTGACAAGAACCCCCACTTCTATACACCTTAAATATCCCAGGAAAGAGAAAAATGGATAATGAAGTTGGGGTCCTCATGTACAATGGAATATCACTCAGCCATGAAATCAACGTCATAAGGCTAGTAGCAGCACGATGATTGGATTAAGGTATGACGATTCTAAGTGAAATAAGTCACACAGAAAAAGACACTTATCATAAGATAGCACTTATAGAGGGAATGTAAAAACTGCTACACTTGAACTAAATTACAAAACAGAACAGAGTCACACGTTTAGAAAACACACTATGGCTGCTGAACGGGAAAGGTGAGGTGGGGTGATGCATAAAACAAGGGTTTTAAATTAGCTCTGATACCGTTCCATAAACCCAATATGTAATAGACAAGACCTACTCCTTGCTCAGTGAACTGGACTCAACACCCCCTATTCACCGCACAAGAATATATCTGACTAGTAAGAATCTTCAAAACTATGTATTGATATCTCTCTGTAAGTGAGTCAAGGGGGTGTAAAGCGGCATAAACACAGCCGTGAAAAGCAGCTAAACCCCATTATAAAAATAAATTACTTTTCAAAACCCGTGAAACAAAGACAGTGAAAGAGAGAGAAATTCTTACAAAATTCGTTCAGGGGCTGTGATGCAACCTGGATTGACCATATCTAGACCCACAGCTGATTGAGACATAAGGGTGGACACTCATGGGGCTGACAGTTTTGGTGAGGTTGGGTGAGCCAACGCACACCCTTTAAAGAAATACTGCATGGTACCCATCCCATGGGTCCCAAATCCCCAGGTTCAAGGGCATCTTCCTACGTCGAAAACAGGCATGAGAAACCCAGAAGATGGTACACTGTGTGATCGGGAAAGGTTTCTAAAACGCACCTCATTTCTCATCTCCTTGTGCTCGGGTTCGCCATTCCAGCCCCTTTACTAGCCATCTCCCTCCTTGGAGAATCAGCACCTTTAACCTCCTGTTCCGTACAGGTTGCAATTTATCCTGAGGATGAACGGGAAGAGGGGGAACCAAAGAGAGACTAGCTCTAGTTGTTGGGACAGGCACAGGTCACTCTATTTTCCCATCAGGAAGAAGAATTAAGCACAAGCTCAGCCTGCCCCCCAGAACCAGAAGAGGGCCTGAAGCAATCCTGCGCTTTTGCGGCCAGCTCCCAAAAAAGCGAGTTGAAAAATGGAGCTCAGGGGCACTGCAATTCACAAACCTGCAGAGTTTTAAATGATACCTCTCGTCCACAAATATATTAAGGGAAGGCAACTTAGAGGCTTTGAAAGCAAGGCAGAATTGCAGGAAACAGATTTCAGGAGGTAGATTCGAATCGCCTTGAAAGCACATGAAAAGCGGCAAAACGTGGACAATGATGCCCTTGGCCAAAAAGGGCGTATGCGTTTTTTCCTGAATATATTCAGGAAAAAACGCATACGCCCTTTTTGGCCATCCAAGCAACCTGGAAAGGGAAAACAGTGCTACAAAGTTGTCTCGCTTCCCAGCGGGCAAAAGGGCCATGCGGAAAAAAGTGTCAAATCCAAAAATTCAGGACCGGCCATGGAGAAATGGGAGCCTTGCTACGCTGATGGGCGGGATATAAATTGCCAACAGCCACTCTGGAGAAGTGTACGGTGTGTCCTGAAACATCTAAAAAACACAGCTTGGAGAGCATAGGGCACTTCCACTCATGGGCGTATAAATTGGGAAAACTAAAAATCAGCAAGACACAGGCACCCCAAAGTTTAGGGCTGCTCTGTTGACAAGAACCCCCACTTCATTACACCTTAAATATCCTAGGAAAGGGAAAAATGGATAAAGAAGTTGGGTCCTCATATACAATGGAATATCACTCAGCCATGAAATCAATGTCATAAGAGTCGTAGCAGCATGATGAGTGGATTTAGGTACGAAGATTCTAAGTGAAATAAGTCACACAGAAAAAGACACTTATCATAAGATATCACTTACAGAGGGAATGTAAAAACCGCTACACTTGAACTGAATTACAAAACAGAACAGAGTCACACATTTAGAAAACACACTATGGCTGCTGAAGGGGAAAGTTGTGGTGGGGTGATGCATAAAACAAGGGTTTCAAATTAGCTCAGATACCGTTCCATAAACCCAATATGTAATAGACAAGACCTACTCCTTGCTCAGTGAACTGGACTCAACACCCCCTATTCACCGCACAAGACTATATCTGACTAGTAAGAATCTTAAAACCTATGTATTGATATCTCTCTGTAAGTGAGTCAAGGGGGTGTAAAGCGGCATAAACACAGCAGTGAAAAGCAGCTAAACCCCATTATAAAAGTAAACTACTTTTAATTACCCATGAAACAAAGACTTTCAAAGAGAGAGAAATTCTCACACAATTCATTCAGGGGCTGTGATGCAACCTAGATTGACCATATCTAGTTCCACAGCTGGATGAGACATAAGGGTGGACACTTTTGGGGCTGAAGGCTCCTTCCCTAGTTACCAGATTGGGGAACGTGGAAAGGCTCCCGCCCTCCGGCCATTACCTACCAAAGCAGCTTTCAAACCTGTGCTAATGGTCACTTCATATGAACAAGTACTTCAGGGCTGTAAATGAAACCTGCCTTCAAAATGTCTTGAGGGAGGTAATGGCCAAAAATTTTCAAAATGTGACACTTACTTTAAGAAAACACTTTGAAGAACTAAGCTGTAATCACAGTTTGATAAATAGAAAGGGCATGCTTTAAAGCTCAATTTCAACAGATTTTGGGACACATGCAAATTCAACCACAGAGAGGTATCAGCTCGCACCTGTTAGAATAACCATCAGCAAGAAAACTACAAACAATAAATATTGAAGGTGTTTTGGAGAAATGCATACCCTCAATTTTAAGTGGGACGTAACCTGGAAAGAGCCACTAATGAGAACTGAATGGTGGTGCCTTTAAAACGTACACACTGAGCTACCATATGATACAGCAAGCCCACTCCTTGGCCTATAACATAAGAAGATAGAACTGGAAAGACACAGGCAAGAAAATATGCATTGCAGCAGTATTACAATAGCCAAGACATGGAGGCAACCAGAAAGTCCATCAAGAGGTGCGTGGCCAAAGAAGAACTGGTACACGTACAGATGGAATATTAGCCAGGGAAAAAAATGAAACAATGCCATTTGCAGCACCATGTATGATTCTTGAGGTAATCAGGCAAATTGTACTAAGTCAGAAAGCCAAAGACACATATCCTATAATATCACTTATAGGTCTTAGCTAAAAATTCATACCAATGAAGATATTTCCACAGAGAAATGCAATCACAGATTCATTAAACAAACTTATGGTTCAGCAAATGGATAGGTGTGAGGATTGGATACATTAGGATATTGGGGTTAAGATAGATATAGAAACACATGTGAAATATGTAATCACCAAAGACCTATGTAATACCAAGACAAGACTGCTCAACATTGTGTCATAACCTACATGGGAAAATGATGCAAAGAAGAATAGATATATGTATATGTTTAAAAGAACCACATCTTGCACACCTAGAAGAAACAAAACATTTTAATCAAATTTGCTCTGACAAAAAATAAAAATTAAATTAAAAAAAGAACAAGAAGTAATGAGACATAAACTTAAGGGGCTTTTTGCTGGCACATTGCATTCTAATTTACAACCAGAACATGACTTCCATTAAGGCTCTGTCATCACTAATAAAGCAGCTTTATAAGCAATGTTGAAGGTAGCTTAAAAGAAGTCTCACTAATTATTGATAGTAACAAGGAAACAAAGAAAAGTAAAAATCTCACTGCAAAAAGTATACATAGGGTAAGGATAGTAGATCAAACACTTATTAAACTTCTGTAAAGAATAAAAGACAACAGTAGTATGTTTTTTTAAAAAGAGAGGGCCCAAATAAATCTGAAATGAAAGAGATGATGTTACAACAGACAGACACCACAGAAATACAAAGCATCCTAAGATACACACAGGGTAACTCAGGGCTCAGACTGGACAGAGCCCACTTTCCAGTCCCTTGTACATGACTTACAGGAGCCTCAGGAACTGAGGAGGGGGTCCCTGAGGAGAGGCTCAAGATAGAATATGGTAGGCATTAACATGACTGCATTCATCTTAAACATGCCTGAACTACATTCACACGAGATGATTTTGTCCTGTATGTACATCGGCACCTCTAGTCGGAACTGCAGATCTTTGGCTTCAACACCTCTACTGACAACATTAGCTTCACCTGCTGTGGACCGTCTCCTATAGGATTTCTAGAACCACAAAACATCGAAGCTTCACAGGACCCAGAGTCTGTGTGACTCCACGCAGAGTCTCAGAGTCTCAACTCCACTCAGATACTCCACTCTTGGAGGGCACACACAAAGTAGTGTGCACATCAGGACCCAGGGGAAGAAGCAGTGACCCTGTAGGAGAATGACCAGAACTACCTGCTACTTTTAGAGGGTCTCCTGCAGAGGCAGGTGGTGGCTGTGGCTGTGGCTCACCGTGAGGACAACGACACTGGCAGCAGAAGTTCTGGGAAATACTCCTTGGTGTGAGCCCTCCCAGAGTCCGCCATTAGCCCCACCAAGAGCAAGGTAGGCTCCAGTGCTGGGTCGCCTCAGGCCAAACAACCAACAGGGAGGGAACCCAGCCCCATGCATCAGCAGACAAGCGGATTAAACTTTTTATTAAAGTTTTATTTAATCCACAGACAAGCGGATTAAAGCTCTGCCCACCAAAGCAACACCCAGCTCTACCCACCACCAGTCCCTCCCATCAGGAAGCTTGCACAAGCCTCTAAGATAGACTCATCCACCAGAGAGCAGACAGCAGAAGCAAGAAGAACTACAATTCTGCAGCCTGTGGAAGGAAAACCACATTCACAGAAAGATAGACAAAATGAAAAGGCAGAGGACTTTATACCAGATCAAGGAACAAGATAAAACCCCAGGGAAAAAAAAAAACGAAATGACGTGGAGATAGGGAACCTTCCAGAAAAAGAATTCAGAATAATGATAGTGAAGTTGAGCCAAGACCTTGGAAAAAGAAAGGAGGCAAAGATCGAGAAGACACAAGAAATGCTTAACAAAGACCTAGAAGAATTAAGGAACAAACACCTAGAAGAATTAAAGAACAAACAAACAGAGGTGAACAATGTAATAACTGAAATGAAAAATATACTAGAAGGAATCAGTAGCAGAATAACTGTGGCAGAAGAACGGATAAGTGACCTGGAAGACAGAAAGGTGGAAATCACTGCCATGGAACAGAATAAAGAAAAAGAATGAAAATAAATGAAGACACCCCAAGAGTCCTCTGGGACAACATTAAACACAACAACATTCGCATGATAGGGATCCCAGAAGGAGAAGAGAGAGAAAGGACCCGAGAATATATTTGAAGAGATTATGGTCAAAAACTTCCCTAGCATGGGAAAAGAAATAGCCACCCAAGTCCAGAAGCACAGAGAGTCCCAGGCAGGATAAACCAAAGGAGAAAAATGACAAGACACATAGTAATCAAATTGACAAAAATTAACAACAAAGAAAAATTATTGAAAGCAGCAAGGGAAAAATGACAAATAACATACAAGGGAACTCCCATAAGGATAACAGCTGATTTCTCAGCAGATTATCTACAAGCCAGAAGGGAGTAGCATGATCAATTTAAAGTGATGAAAGGGAAGAACCTACAACCAAGATTACTCCACCCTGCAAAGATCTCATTCATATTTGATGGAGAAATCAAAAGCCCTACAGACAAGCAAAAGCTAAGAGAATTCAGCACCATGAAACCAGCTTTACACCAAATGCTAAAGGAACTTCTCTAAGTGGGAAACACAAGAGAAGAAAAGGACCCACCAAGACAACCCCATAACAATTAAGAAAATAGTAATAGGAACATACATATCGATAATTACCTTAAACGTGAATGCACTAAATGTTCCAACCAAAAGACACAGGCTCGCTGAATGGATACAAAAACAAGACCCATATATATGCTGTCTACAAGAGACCCATTTCAGACCTAGGGACACATACAGACTGAAAGTGAGGCGATGGAAAAATATACTCTATGCAAATGAAAATCAAAAGAAAGCTGGAGTAGCAATACTCATATCAGATAAAATAGACTTTAAAATAAAGAATGTTACAAGAGACAAGGAAAGACACTACATAATGGTCAAGGGATCAATCCAAGAAGAAGATATAACAATTATAAATATATATGTACCCAACATAGGAGCACCTCAATGTATAAGGCAACTGCTAACAGCTATAAAAGAGGAAATCAACAGTAACACAATAATAGTGGGGGACTTTAACAGCTCACTTATACCAGTGGAGATCAGCCAGACAGAAAATTAATAAGGAAACACAAGCTTTAAATGACACAATAGACCAGATAGAGTTAATTGATATTTATAGGTCATTCCATCCAAAAACAGCAGATTACACGTTCTTCTTAACTGCACACGGAACATTCTCCAGGATAGATCACATCTTGGATCACAAAGCCTCAGTAAATTTAAGAAAACTGAAATCATGTCAAGCAGCTGTTCCGACCACAATGCTATGAGATTAGAAATCAATTACACGGAAAAAAACCGTAAAAAACACAAACACATGGAGGCTAAACAATGCGTTACTAAATAACCAAGAGATCACTGAAGAAATCAAAGAGGAAATCAAAAACTACCTAGAGACAAATGACAACAAAAACACGATGATCCAAAACCTATGGGATGCGGCAAAAGCAGTTCTAAGAGGGAAGTTTATAGCAATACAAGCCTACCTCAAGAAACAAGAAAAATCTCAAATAAACAATCTAACCTTACACCTAGAGGAATTAGAGAAAGAAGAACAAAACCCAAAGTTAGTAGAAGGAAAGAAATCTTAAAGATCAGAGCAGAAATAAATGAAATAGAAACAAAGAAAACAAAAGCAAAGATCAATAAACCTAAAAGCTGGTTCTTTGAGAAGATAAGCAATAATGATCAACCTTTAGCCAGACTCAAGAAAAAGAGGGAGAGGACTCAAATCAACAAAATTAGAAGTGAAAAAGGAGAAGTTACAACAGACACCACAGGAATACAAAGCATCCTAAGAGACTACTACACGCAACTCTATGCCAATAAAATGGACAACCTGGAAGAAATGGACAAATTCTTAGAAAGGGATAACCTTCCAAGACTGAACCAGGAAGAAATAGAAAATATGAACAAACCTATCACAAGCAATGAATTTGAAACTGTGATTAAAAATCTTCCAACAAACAAAAGTCCAGAACCAGATGGCATCACAGGTGAATTCTATCAAACATTAGGGAAGAGCTAACACCCAACCTTCTCAAATTCTTCAAAACAATTGCAGGGGAAGGAACACTCCCAAACTCATTCTATCAGACCACCATCACCCTGATACCAAAATCAGACAGAGATACTACAAGGAAAGAAAATTATAGACCAATATCACTGATGAATATAGATGTAAAAATCCTCAACCAAATACTAGCAAACAGAATCAAACAACACATTAAAAGGATCATACACCATGATCAAGTGGGGTGTATCCCAGGGATGCAAGGATTCTTCAATATACACAAATCAATGTGATACACCATATTAACAAATTGTAGAATAAAACCATATGATCATCTCAATAGATGAAGGAAAAGATTTTGTGAAAATTCAACACCCATTTACGATAAAAACTCTGCAGAGTGTGGGCATAGAGGGAAACTACCTCAACATAATAAAGGCCATATATGACAAACCCGCAGCAAACACCATTCTCAATGGTGAAAAACTGCAAGCGTTTCCTCTAAGATCAGGAACAAGACGAGGATGTCCACTCTCACCACTGCTATTCAACATAGTTTTGGAAGTCCTAGCCATGGCAATCAGAGAAGAAAAAGAAATAAAAGGAATACAAAAAGGAAAAGAAGGAGTAAAATTGTCACTGTTTGCAGATGACATGATATCATAGATAGAGAATCCTAAAGATGCCACCAGAAAACCACTGGAGCTAATCAATGAATCTGGTAAAGTTGCAGGATACAAAATTAATGCACAGAAATTGCTTGCATTCCTATACACTAACAATGAAAGATCAGAAAGAGAAATTAAGGAAACAATCCCATTACCACTGCAACAAAAAGAATAAAATACCTAGGAATTAACCTACCTAAGGAAGTAAAAGACCTGTACTCAGAAAACTATAAGACGCTGATGAAAGAAATCAAAGATGATATAAACAGATGGAGACATATACCATGTTCTTGGATTAGAAGAATCAATATTGTGAAAATGACTATACTACCCAAAGCAATCTACAGATTTAATGCAATCCTGATCAAAATACTTTTGGCATTTTCTACAGAACAAGAAAAAAAAATCTTAAAATTTGTAGGGAGACACAAAAGACCCTGGATAGCCAAAGCAGTCTTGAGGGGGAAAAAAAAGAGCTGGAGGAATCAGACTTCCAGACTTCAGACTATATTACAAAGCTACAGTAATCAGATAATATGGTACTGACACAAAAACAGAAATATAGGTCAATAGAACAGGATAGAAAGCACAGAGATAAACCCACATACCTATGGTTAACTAATCTATGACAAAGGAGGCAAGGGTGTACAACGGAGAAAAGACAGTGTCTTCAGTAAGTGGTGCTGGGAAAACTGGACAGCTACATGTAAAAGAATGAAATTAGAACACTCCCTAACACCATACACAAAAATAAACTCAAAATGGATTAGAGACCTAAATATAAGACCAGCCACTATAAAACTCTTAGAGGAAAACATAAGCAGAACAGTCTATGACATAAATCACAGCAAGATCCTTTTTGACCCACCTCCTAGAGAAATGGAAATAAAAACAAAAATTAAAAAATGGGACCTAATGAAACATAAATTCTTTTGCACAGCAAAGGAAAACATAAGCAAGATGAAAAGACAACCATCAGAATGGGAGAAAATATTTTCAAATGAAGCAAATGGCAAAGGATTAATCTCCAAAAAGCAGCTCATGTAGCTCAATATCACAAAACCAAACAACCCAATCCAAAAATGGGCAGAAGACCTAAATAGACATTTCTCCAAAGAAGATATACAGGTTGCCAACAAACACATGAAAGGATGCTGAACATCACTAATCATTAGAGAAATGCAAATCAAAACTACAGCGAGGTATCACCTCACACCAGTCAGAATGGCCATCATCAAAAAATCTACCAACAATAAATGCTGGAGAGGCATTAATTGGAGAAAAGGGAACCCTCTTGCACTGTTGGTGGGAATGTAAATTGATATAGCCACTAGGGAGAACGGTATGAAGGTTCCTTAAATACTAAAAATAGAACTACCATACAACCCATCAAACCCACTCCTGGACCTTTACCCTGAGAAAACCATAATTCAAAAAGAGTCATGTACCACAATGTTCACTGTAGCTCTATTTACAATAGCCAGGACATGGAAGCAACCTAAGTGTCCATCAACAGATAAATGGATAAAGAAGATGTGGCACATATATACAATGGAACATGATTCAGCCATAAAAAGAAACGAAATTGAGTTATTTTTAGTGAGGTGGATGGATCTAGAGTCTGTCCTACAGAGTGAAGTAAGTCAGAAAGGGAAAAACAAACACTGTATGCTAACACATATATATGTAATCTAAAAAAAAAAGTTTATGTAGAACCTAGGGGCAGGAAAGGATTAAGGACACAGACGTAGAGAAAGGACTTGAGGACATGGGGAGGGGGAAGGGTAAGCTGGGACAAAGTGAGAGAGTGGTATGGACATATATACACTACCAAATGTAAAATTGATAGCTACTGGGAAGCAGCCACATAGCACAGGGAGATCAGGTCTGTGCTTTGTGACCACCTAAAAGGGTGGGATAAGGGAGTGAGAGGGAGGTGCAAGAGGGAGGGGATATGGTGTTATATGTATACGCATAGCTGATTCACTTTTTTATACAGCAGAAACTAACACACAATTGTAAAGCAATTATACTCCAATAAAGATGTAAAAGAAAAAAAAAAAAAAAGAAAGCCCAGAGATAAACCTACACACCTATGACCCACTAATCTATGACAAAGGAGGCAAGGATATACAATGGAGAAAAGACAGTCTCTTCAATAAGTGGTGATGGGAAAAATGGACAGCTACATGTAAAAGAATGAAATTAGAACACTCCCTAACACCATACACAAAAAATAAACTCAAAATGCATTAGAGACCAAAATGTAAGACCGGACACTAGAAAACTCTTAGAGGAAAACATAGGAAGAATACTCTTTGACATAAATCACAGCAAGGTCTTTTTTGATCCACCTCCTAGAGTAATGGAATAAAAAACAATAATAAACAAATGGGAGCAAATGAAACCTAAAAGCTTTTGCAAAGCAAAGGAAACTACAAACAAGACGAAAAGACAACCCTCAGAATGGGAGAAAATATTTGCAAACGAATCAATGGACAAAGGATTAATCTCCAATGTATATAAACAGCTCATACAGCTCAACAGTAAAAAAACAAACAACCCAATCCAAAAATGGGCAGATGACGTAAATAGACATTTGTCCCAAGAAGACATACAGATGACCAAGAAGCACATGAAAAGCTGCTCAACATCACTAATTATTAGAGAAATATAAACCAAAACTACAATGAGTTATCACCTCACACGAGTTAGAATGGGCATCATCAGAAAATCTACAAACAACAAATGCTGGAGAGGGTGTGGAGAAAAGGGAACCCTCTTACACTATTTGTGGGAATGTAAGTTGATACAGTCACTATGGAGAACAGTATGGAGGTTCCTTAAAAAACTAAATATAGAATTACCATATGACCCAGCAATCCCACTACTGGCCATATACCCAGAGAAAACCATAATTCAAAAAGACATATTCAAAAAAAAAATAAAAAAGACATATTCACCACAATGTTCACTGCAGCACTATTTACAATAGCCAGGTCATGGAAGCAACCTAAGTGCCCATAGACAGACGAACGGAAAAGATGTGCTACATATATAAAATGCAATATTTCTCAGCCATAAAAAGGAATGAAATTGGGTCATTTGTAGAGACGTGGATAGATCTAGAGACTGTCATACAGAGTGAAGTTAGTCAGAAAGAGAAAAACAAATATCGTATATTAACGCATACATGTGGAACCTAGAAAAAATGGTACAGATGAACCGGTTTGCAAGGCAGAAATAGAGACACAGATGTATAGAACAAATGTATGGACACCAAGGGGGGAAAGTGGCAGGGTGGTGGTGGTGGGATGAATTGCGAGCCTGGGATTGACATATATACACTTATATGTATAAAATAGATAACCAATAAGAACCTGCTGTATAAAAAAATGAATAAAATAAATTCAAAAATTAAAATATAATTAATACTTAAAAAAATAAAACAGAAAAAAAGTTCTGTCCTTCCCATAGACGTATTTGTATGAATGAATTATTTCCATGCTTATATCCATAAATACAAAAAGAGGAATAAAACTTACCTTGAACCAAAAAAGAAAAAAACAAAAACAGAACCCACTGGTCATACAGAGGAAAACCCTATCAGGGCACTTGCTCCATTGGTAAACAATTCTGAAGTTGGTCACAGGTGGGGAATCATTTCCCATGCAGCCAGCAGCCCCAACACAAGGAGCGTCCTCATTGCAAAGCTGGGGGACCGTGAGGAGGCGTCTCTGAGTAAATGTGAGCTGAGCCCCAGGCCAGTTGCTGCTGAACTTTTCCCACCCTTCCCAGGTAAAACACCTGAATGTGTGCAAAGACTTTAAAAGCTAGAGGAAGGGGCTTGGACACGCAGGCCGACTTGGTACCTGCAGGCCAGCCAGGATGGTCCTGGCCCCGGGCACTCGTCTGGAAGCTTTCCATTTCCCTGCCTGAGGTACCCCTCCTGTCCCGGTCCCCACTGCTTTTTTCCTTCCTCACCTCTGCCCGGGGAGAAATTCCAGCAGCAAGTATGGGTGACACATCCTCTTCTTTAGCAGGTGGCAGCAGGGCAACTCCTTCAGGAAGTCCAGCAGAGCCCCAGTCACACCGGGCCACTCATAGAGCCACGGGCCCTACTCCCTCCCACCATCCCAACCCCGAGACTGCGGACGGGGCAGAGAATATGGCGTCAGGCACAGCTGCAGAGGCTTTTGCTGCCTGGAGGGGTGTTTATATTGACCTCAACCCAGGCACACCTGGGAAGGGCTGGCTGGCCGGGTCAGGCTGCCCAGGTCAGCCAATCCTCGCCCCTCAGGGTCTCAGAGTTGCAGAAAATGTGCCTTGCTGCACCGGCCAGATCCAAGGAACAAGTGTAGGGTCCCGAGAGTCAGGATAGATAAGGGGCGGCAGCCCTGGCTTGTTTTCTAATCATTTTATCTGGTTCATGAGTGGGAGACAACTTCAAGAAGACCCTCTGCTAATGAGAGGAACCCAGGAGTCAGGGAGAGGAGGGGTGGTGGGTGGAGACAGAGGCCTGGTGCCCCAGCTGCAGTGGAAGCCCCTGGAAGACCAGGCAGAGGGAGGCCACACAGAGTGAAGCCTAGGGTCACAGACCTGTTGGAGCTGCTGTTTGTTAGTTCAAGCTCTGCTCTGAGGTGCTCTGTGTCAGCTCTGAGCTACAGTTGTGCTGGGGGTGCTCTGCAATGAGGGCTATGTGCACGGTTCCTGTGTGCCCAGCCCTGCCAGGGTACCTGTCCAGGGGAGCTCCATATCCAGGGAGGGGCCTGCCCACGAGAGCCCTGTGGGCTGCTGCATACCTGCCCAGGTGAGCTCCATATCCTGGGAGGGGCCTGACCATGAGGGCCCCATGGGTTGCTGGGTACATGCCCAGGTGAACTCCATATCCTGGGAGTGGCCTAACACCGAGAGTCCCATGGGCTGCTGGGTACCTGCCCAGGTGAGCTCCATATCCTGGGAGGGGCCTGACCACAAGAGCCCCGTGGGCTGCTGGGTACCTGGTAGAGGACGACAGGACAGTCAGTGAAGCCACAGAGGATATACATCTAGTAGTTCCAAATTCCTACACCCTGCTGGTCATTCTACCATCCACCAGGACATGGTATTCTGTATTAGACTTCAATGATGCCTTCTTCTGTATTCCATTAGTCCCAGAGTCACAAGAAATTTTGGCTGTGAGTGGCAGGACTCAACATACAACAAAAACAATGCTGCTGGGCCGTCCTGCCCCAGGGGTTCAAAAATCCCCACACCATCTTTTGGGAAACGTTAGCTAAAGACCTAAAAGATCTACCTCTGGAGAAGGGAACCCTCCTTCAATATGCAGATGACATTCTGATCACCAGCCCGACTAAGGAGGCCTCTGAACTACCTAGCCAATAAAAGATAGAAGGTGTCCAAGAAAAAGGCTCAAATATCACAAACTAAGGTGACCTTCCTGGGTTTCATTCACACAGAAGGTCGGAGAAGCCCACCCCAGGAAAGGGAAGAAGCCATTTGCTGCCTCACCCTTCCTAAAACTAGAAGACAGCTTAGGGGTTCCTGGGGAGACCGGGGTTTGCTGCATCTGGATCCCTAACTACAGTCCAATAACTGGGCCTCTATATGAAACACTGAAAGGAAAAGATGATGATCCTTTTGAATAGAATCCAGAAGCGGCCTTTCAAGAAGGGAAAGTGCAGTCAATTCAGACCCTTGCCCTGGACCTCCTTAAGTTAGCTAAACCCTTTGACCTTTACATTCCTGGTCCAAGGCGAATCGCCCTTGGAGTATTAGTGCAAAAACTGGGACCACTTGAAATGGAACAATGCAAGAATGCCCTCCAGGCATTGGCCAGCCACCCCATCTGACCAGGATACTGGGGGTATCTAAAAACCTGGAAATCAGCAGCCCGCAAGTCCAGCTCCCTCGTAAGGGTAAAGGATGCCACTTGGTGATCCTAACCACCCACCATGCCCTGAAGTTGCAGGGATTGCTCCGTGGGCACAATGACCTCGAGTGAGGAGGCCGTCCAACACCAACCTCCAGAGAGACAACCGGGGGCAATGGGCCCCCATGACGACTCGTGTGACCGTCACTTGACCTGGAGTTTCTCTCAGAAAACAACAAGAGTGTGCCCCAAAAGAGCAGACTACTGCTTACAGGACTTACTGCACCCAGAGCGGAGCTAATAAACTTGGCAGGGGAACCGTAAATAACGCTGCCACCATAGAAAAGCCTACAGACACCGCGGTGACGGAGGCCAATGAGACCGGCTGTACTCCTGGCTACTTCAAAAGGCCGTTGACTGAGTGGCCGTCATGGTCCTGGATCACCACCAGCCCTGGACTGTCTGGGAGTTGAGCAAGCAGGGCTCTGATACCTGGTGCTGTTTGTACGTTAATTCAGTGGCCTAACTGAAGAAAGCGCAGACTACTGGTCAGAGCATCTAGGCTGGCAGAAACCGTCAGCCTAAGGGGGTCGAACCAATGTGGAGCAGGGTAAAACCGCCCACCCCCCCGCAACGTCTCTGAACATCTCTTTCCTGGACCCTTAAAGGTCATTAGAATCTATGAAACTTCCAATGCTGGTGCTCAGGCAGACGAGCAGTGAGGGAGGAGG
Organism: Balaenoptera acutorostrata; assembly: GCF_949987535.1. NCBI lineage: Eukaryota > Metazoa > Chordata > Mammalia > Artiodactyla > Balaenopteridae > Balaenoptera > Balaenoptera acutorostrata. The sequence continues at coordinate 176,981 of NW_026646802.1, read as the reverse complement.
CCTGGGGACAATCCACCTCACCTGGAGGCTGCTGGAGAGAAGTCCTGCCCCTCCCCCCAGGTATGAGGACACCCAACTCAGCACGAAGCATTTACAGAAGAGGTGTCTGCACCCTCAGTGCCCCACGAATGAGGAATGGGACAAAAGGCAGAGGAGGGCTTTGTCACTGGCAAAGCCCATTAAAAATTCCTGGGAGATAAAAATAGAATCTGGGCAATAAAATAAAGTCTAACCATTTTGTCCTTTGTACTTTGTCTAATTTCACTTGCTCCTAGGTTTCCACATGCAGAGGTCCCACACCCGGCACTTCAGACCCGATTTCCTAGTGCAAAATGGCTGGGCCGACACCTCAGCTCGTGGGGCCCTGTGCAGACTCTGCGACATAGAGCCTGAGCTCCAGCCAACCCGGCCCTCGAGAGCTCTGCCCCCTCCCTCCGGCTGATGCTGACAGGATCCCTACACAGCAGCCCGGCCCACAACCCGCAGGGGAGCACACAGTCTCACCTCTCCATTCTCTGATTAAAATATAAAGTTTTCCTTTGCTTCTGAACCAAAGTCAGTCTCGATCTGTTGGCTCCAATGACACTGGGCAGGGAGACCCTTGTTGGGGCCCACTCTGCAGGATCAGTAACAGAATTTGAGAACATTGTAACTTCAATGAACAGATGTGTGAGCCAAACTGTAATTAACATAGAGCAGTGTATAAGGCTCGTGTAAAATAAGATGTTTCTAACACTTCCATTTGATATTTCCATCACTTTATTATAAGCAAGTTCAGTGGAGGGGTTTGTCTTATTTGTCAGGTCAACAGTAGTGAAATGCAGTGATTTCTTTCCAAGGATGTACATCTAATAATCTTGGTTGAAGTTTCAACCTTGTTTTGAATGATTTTCCATTGAAAATGATACCTCTCTTTCAGCTCCTAGATTTCTGAGAAGTATAAAATCTTATATTTTTTTATTACCAAAGGGGAAAGGTGGGAGGAGGGATAAATTAACAGTTTCGGATTAACATATACACACTGCTATGTATAAAATATATCATCAACAAGGATCTACTGTATAGCACAGGGAACTATACTCAATATTTTTTAATGACCCCTAAGGGGAAATAATCTGAAAAACAATAGATATCTATATCGACATCATCTATCAACTACAGATAAAATGGAAACTAAAGGAGGCCGATGGTGAGCGTTTCTGAACCTGAAGACTTCAATCATCTAAAGTTCGGACTCTGCCTACAGCCCAAGTCCCTTAATGAACACACATGTACCAGTAGCTTAAAAATTCCCCAGATTGGAGCTTGGGGAGACACTGATTTGGAAAAATCCCTGGTGTTCGCCTTACATACACGGGACCTTTCCTACAGCTAAAACATGCCTGTGACACCCAGAAGATGGAACACGGTTGGATCAGGAAGATTTTGGAAAAGGAACCAAAACTCCTAATTTCCTGGTTGTTGGATTCACCCCTCCAGCCTTTTTCCTTAAAATCTCCCCACTTGAGGATGTCAGCACCTTCAACATCCAGTTGCACAGAATTTGGAATTTGTCCTAAGGAAAAAGGGGAAGGAGGAGAAACAAGGAGAGCCAAGCCCTAGATGCTCGGACAGGCACATGTCACTCTAATTTCCAATCAGGAAGAAGAATTAAGCAAAGGCTTAGCCTGCCACTGAGAACCAGAGCAGGGCCAGAAGCAAACCAGCGGCTCTGCGGGAAGCTCCCAAAAAGCGAGTTGAAAAATGGAGCTCAGGGGCACTGCAATTCACAAACCTGCAGAGTTTTAAATTATAATTATCGCCCAAAACTATATTGAGGGAAGGCAACGAAAAGGATTGGAAAGCAAGGCAGAATTGCAGGAAACAAATTTCAGGAGTTAGATTCGAATAGCCACTAAAGCACATGAAAAGCGGCCAAACGTCGACAAGGATGCACTTGGCCAAAAAGGGCGTATGCTTTTTTTCCTGAATAAATTCAAAAAAAAACGCATAGTCCCTGATTGGCAAACCAAGCAAGCCGGAAATGCAAATCAGCACTACAAAGAGGTCTCACTTCCCATCGGCCAAAAGGAACTTCGTAAAAAAGTGTAAAACCAAGAAATCCAGGAGAGGCAAAGGAGGAAAGGGAGCCTTGTTACACTGATGGGCGGGATGTAAATTGCCAATGGCGAGTCTGGAGAAGGGTATGGTGTTTCCTAAAACATCTAAAAAACAGAGCTAGAAAGAATAGGGCACTTCCACTCATGGGCGTATAAATTGGGAAAACTAAAAATCAAAAAGACACAGGCAACCCAAAGCTTAGTGCTGCTCTGGTTACAAGAAACTCCACTTCATTACACCTTAAATATCCTAGGAAAGAGAAAAATGGATAAAGAAGTTGTGGTCCTCATGTACAATGGAATATCACTCAGGCATGAAATCAACGTCATAAGGCTAGTAGCAGCACGATGAGTGGATTTAGGTACGACGATTCTAAGTGAAATAAGTCACACAGAAAACGACACTTATCATAAGATATCACTTATAGAGGGAAGCTAAAATCCATTACACTTGAACTGAATTACAAAACAGAACAGAGTCACACATTTAGAAAACACACTATGGCTGCTAAACGGGAAAGGTGAGGTGGGGTGATGCATAAAACAAGGGTTTCAAATTAGCTCAGATACCGTTCCATAAACCCAATATGTAATAGACAAGACCTACTCCTTGCTCAGTGAACTGGACTCAACACCCCCTATTCACTGCACAAGCATATATCTGACTAGTAAGAATCTTCAAACCTATGTATTGATATATCTCTGTAAGTGAGTAAAGGGGGTGTAAGGCGGCATAAACACAGCCATGAAAAGCAGCTAAACCCCATTATAAAAATAAATTAATTTTCAAAACCCGTGAAACAAACACAGTGAAAGAGAGAGAAATTCTTACAAAATTCGTTCAGGGGCTGTGATGCAACCTGGATTGACCATATCTAGACCCACAGCTGATTGAGACATAAGGGTGGACACTCTTGGGGCTGAGAGGTTTGCTGACGTTGGGTGAGCCAACACAGACCCTTTAAAGTAATACTGCATGGTACCCATCCCATGGGTCCCAAATCTCCAAGTTCAAGGGCATTTTCCTACATTGAAAACATGCATGAGAAACCCAGAAGATGGTAAACCGTGTGATCGGGAAAGGTTTCTAAAACACACCTCATTTCTCATCTCCTTTTGCTCAGATTCGCCATTCCAGCCGCATTACTAGCCATCTCTCTCCTTGGAGAATCAGCACCTTTAACCTCCTGTTCCGTACAGGTTGCAATTTGTCCTGAGGATGAACGGGAAGAGGGGGAACCAATGAGAGACTAGCTCTAGGTGTTGGGACAGGCACAGGTCACTCTATTTTGCCATCAGGAAGAAGAATTAACCACAAGCTCAGCCTGCCCCCCAGAACCAGAAGAGGGCCTGAAGCAATCCTGCACTTTTGCGGCCAGCTCCCAAAAAAGCGACTGGAAAAATGGAGCTCAGGGGCACTGCAATTCATAAACCTGCAGAGTTATAAATGATAACTCTCGTCCACAAATATATTGAGGGAAGGCAACGAAGAGGATTTGAAAGCAAGGCAGAATTGCAGGAAACAGATTTCAGGAGGTAGATTCGAATCGCCTTGAAAGCACATGAAAAGCGGCAAATCGTGAACAAAGATGCCCTTGGCCAAAAAGGGCGTATGTTTTTTTTCCTGAATATATTCAGGATAAAACGCATACGCCCTTTTTGGCCAACCAAGCAACCTAGAAAGGCCAATCAGGACTACAAAGAAGTCTGGCTTCCCAGCGGGCAAAAGGGCCATGCGGAAAAAAGTGTCCAAACCAGAAATGCAGGACCGGCCATGGAGAAATGGGAGCCTTGCTACGCTGATGGGCGGGATGTAAATTGCCAACAGCCACTCTGGAGAAGTGTACGGTGTGTCCTGAAACATCTAAAAAACACAGCTTGGAGAGCATAGGGCACTTCCACTCATGGGCGTATAAATTGGGAAAATAAAAATCAGCAAGACACAGGCACTCCAAAGTTTAGGGCTGCTCTGTTGACAAGAACCCCCACTTCATTACCCCTTCAATATCCTAGGAAAGAGAAAAATGGATAAAGAAGTTGTGGTCCTCATGTGCAATGGAATATCACTTAGCCATGAAATCAACGTCATAAGGCTAGTAGCAGCACGATGAGTGGATTTAGGTACGACGATTCTAAGTGAAATTAATCATACAGAAAACGACACTTATCATAAGATATCACTTATGGAGGGAATGTAAAAACCGCTACGCTTGAACTGAATTACAAAACAGAACAGTGTCACACGTTTAGAAAACACACTATGGCTGCTGAACGGGAAAGGTGAGGTGGGGTGATGCATAAAACAAGGGTTTCAAATTAGCTCAGATACCGTTCCATAAACCCAATATGTAATAGACAAGACCTACTCCTTGCTCACTGAACTGGACTCAACACCCCCTATTCACCACACAAGAATATATCTGACTAGAAAGAATCTTCAAAACTATGTATTGATATCTCTCTGTAAGTGAGTCAATGGGGTGTAAGGCGGCATAAACACAGCTGTGAAAAGAAGCTAAACCCCATTATAAAAATAAATTACTTTTCAAAACCCGTGAAACAAAGACAGTGAAAGAGAGAGAAATTCTTACAAAATTCGTTCAGGGGCTGTGATGCAACCTGGACTGACCATATCTAGACCCACAGGTCTTTGAGAAATAAGGGTGGACACTCCTGGGGCTGAGAGGTTTGGTGTGGTTGGGTGAGCCAACGCAGACCCTTTCAAGTAATACTGCATGGTACCCATCCCATGGGTCCCAAATCTCCAGGTTCAAGGGCATCTTCCTTCATCGAAAACATGCATGAGAAACCCAGAAGATGGTACACGGTGTGATCGGGAAAGGTTTCTAAAACGCACCTCATTTCTCATCTCCTTGTGCTCGGGTTGGCCATTCCAGCCGCTTTAATAGCCATCTCCCTCCTTGGAGAATCAGCACCTTTAACCTCCGGTTCCGTACAGGTTGCAATTTGTCCTGAGGATGAACGGGAAGAGGGGGAACCAATGAGAGACTAGCTCTAGGTGTTGGGACAGGCACAGGTCACTCTATTTTGCCATCACGAAGAAGAAATAACCACAGGCTTAGCCTGCCCACCGGAACCAGAATAGGTCCTGAAGCAATCCTGCAATTTTGCAGCCAGCTCCCAAAAAAGCGACTTGAAAAATGGAGTTCAGGGGCACTGCAATTCACAAACCTGCAGAGTTATAAATGATAACTCTCTTCCACAAATATATTGAGGAAGGGCAACGAAGAGGATTTGAAAGCAAGGTAGAATTGCATGAAACAGATTTCAGGAGGTAGATTAGAATCGCCTTGAAAGCACATGAAAAGCGGCAAAACGTGGACAATGATGCCCTTGGCCAAAAAGGGCGTATGCGTTTTTTCCTGAATATATTCAGGAAAAAACGCATACGCCCTTTTTGGCCAACCAAGCAACCTGGAAAGGCCAATCAGCGCTCCAAAGAAGTCTCGCTTCCCAGCGGGCAAAAGGGCCATGCGGAAAAAAGTGTCCAAACCAGAAATGCAGGACCGGCCATGGAGAAATGGGAGCCTTGCTACGCTGATGGGTGGGATGTAAATTGCCAACAGCCACTCTGGAGAAGTGTACGGTGTGTTCTGAAACATCTAAAAAACACAGCTTGGAGAGCATAGGGCACTTCCACTCATGGGCGTATAAATTGGGAAAACTAAAAATCAGCAAGACACAGGCACCCCAAAGTTTAGGGCTGCTCTGTTGACAAGAACCCCCACTTCATTACACCTTAAATATCCTAGGAAAGAGAAAAATGGATAAAGAAGTGGTGGTCCTCATGTACAATGGAATATCACTCAGCCATGAAATCCACGTCATAAGGCTAGTAGCAGCACGATGAGTGGATTTAGGTACGACGATTCTAAGTGAAATAAGTCACACAGAAAAAGACACTTATCATAAGATATCACTTCTAGAGGGAATGTAAAAACCGCTACACTTGAACTGAATTGCAAAACAGAACAGAGTCCCACGTTTAGGAAACACACTATGGCTGCTGAACGGGAAAGGTGAGGTGGGGTGATGCATAAAACAAGGGTTTCAAATTAGCTCCGATACCGTTCCATAAACCCAATATGTAAGAGACAAGACCTATTCCTTTTTCAGTGAACTGGACTCAACACCCCCTATTCACCGCACAAGAATATATCTGACTAGGAAGAATCTTCAAACCTATGTATTGATATCTCTCTGTAAGTGAGTCAAGGGGGTGTAAAGCGGCATAAACACAGCCGTGAAAAGCAGCTAAACCCCATTATAAAAATAAATTCCTTTTCAAAACCCATGAAACCAAGACAGTGAAAGAGATAGAAATTCTTACAAAATTCGTTCAGGGGCTTTGATGCAACCTGGATTGACCATATCTAGACCCACAGCTGATTGAGACATAAGGGTGGACACTCTTGGGGCTGAGAGGTTTGGTGAGGTTGGGTGAGCCAACGCAGACCCTTTACAGTAACACTGCAGGTACCCATCCCATGGGCCCCAAATCTCCAGGTTCTAGGGCATCTTCCTACGTCGAAAACTTGCATGAGAAACCCAGAAGATTGTACACCGTGTAATGGGGAAAGGTTTCTAAAACGCACCTCATTTCTCATCTACTTGTGTTCAGGTTCACCATTTCAGCCGCTTTACTAGCCATCTCGCTCCTTGGAGAATCGGCACCTTTAACCTCCTGTTCCGTACAGGTTGCAATTTGTCCTGAGGATGAACGGGAAGAGGGGGAACCAATGAGAGACTAGCTCTAGGTGTTGGGACAGCCCCAGGTCTCTGTATTTTGCCATCAGGAAGAAGAATTAACCACATGCTTAGCCTGCCCACCGGAACCAGAATAGGTCCTGAAGCAATCCTGCGCTTTTGCGGCCAGCTCCCAAAAAAGCAACTTGAAAAATGGAGCTCAGGGGCACTGCAATTCACAAACCTGCAGAGTTATAAGTGATAACTCTCGTCCACAAATATATTGAGGGAAGGCAACGAAGAGGACTTGAAAGCAATTCAGAATTGCAGGAAACAGATTTCAGGAGGTAGATTCGAATTGCCTTGAAAGCACATGAAAAGCGGCAAATCGTGAACAATGATGCCCTTGGCCAAAAAGGGCGTATGCGTTTTTTCTTGAATATATTCAGGGAAAAACACATACGCCCTTTTTGGCCAACCAAGCAACCTAGAAAGGCAAATCAGCGCTACAAAGATGTCTGGCTTCCCATCGGGCAAAAGGGCCATGCGGAAAAAAGTGTCCAAACCAGAAATGCAGGACCGGCCATGGAGAAATCGGAGCCTTGCTACGCTGATGGGCGGGATGTAAATTGCCAACAGCCACTCTGGAGAAGTGTACGGTGTGTCCTGAAACATCTAAAAAACACAGCTTGGAGAGCATAGGGTACTTCCACTCATGGGCGTATAAATTGGGAAAACTAAAAATCAGCAAGACATAGGCACTCCAAATTTAGGGCTGCTCTGTTGACAAGAACCCCCACTTCATTACACCTTAAATATCCTAGGAAAGAGAAAAATGGATAAAGAATTTGTGGTCCTCATGTACAATGGAATATCACTCAGGATGAAATTAACATCATAAGACTAGTAGCAGCACGATGAGTGAATGTAGGTACGATGATTCTAAGTGAAATAAGTCATACAGAAAAAGACACTTATCATAAGATATCACTTATAGAGGGAATGTAAAAACCGCTACGCTTGAACTGAATTACAAAACAGAACAGAGTCACACGTTTAGAAAACACACTATGGCTGCTGAACGGGAAAGGTGAGGTGGGGTGATGCATAAAACAAGGGTTTCTAATTAGCTCAGATACCGTTCCATAAACCCAATATATAATAGACAAGACCTACTCCATGCTCAGTGAACTGGACTCAACACCCCCTATTCACCGCACAAGACTATATCTGACTAGTAACAATCTTAAAACCTATGTATTGATATCTCTCTGTAAGTGAGTCAAGGGGGTGTAAAGCGGCATAAACACAGCAGTGAAAAGCACCTAAACCCCATTATAAAAATAAATTACTTTTCAAAACCCGTGAAACAAAGACAGTGAAAGAGAGAGAAATTCTTACAAAATTCGTTCAGGGGCTGTGATGCAACCTGGATTGACCATATCTAGACCCACAGCTGATTGAGACATAAGGGTGGACACTCTTGGGGCTGAGAGGTTCGGTGAGGTTGGGTGAGCCAACGCAGACCCTTTCAAGTAATACTGCATGGTACCCATCCCATGGGTCCCAAATCTCCAGGTTCAAGGGCATCTTCCTACATCGAAAACATGCATGAGAAACCCAGAAGATGGTACATCGTGTGATCGGGAAAGGTTTCTAAAACGCACCTCATTTCTCATCTCCTTGGCTCGGGTTCGCCATTCCAGCCGATTTACTAGCCATCTCCCTCCTTGGAGAATCAGCACCTTTAACCTCCTGTTCCGTACAGGTTGCAATTTGTCCTGATGATGAACGGGAAGAGGGGGAACCAATGAGAGACTAGCTCTAGGTGTTGGGACAGGCACAGGTCACTCTATTTTCCCATCAGGAAGAAGAATTAAGCACAAGCTCAGCCTGCCCCCGAGAACCAGAAGAGGGCCTGAAGCAATCCTGCGCTTTTGCGGCCAGCTCCCAAAAAAGCGAGTTGAAAAATGGAGCTCAGGGGCACTGCAATTCACAGACCTGCAGAGTTTTAAATGATAACTCTCGTCCACAAATATATTAAGGGATGGCAACGAAGAGGCTTTGAAAACAAGGCAGAATTGCAGGAAACAGATTTCAGGAGGTAGATTTGAATCGCCTTGAAAGCACATGAAAAGCGGCAAAACGTGGACAATGATGCCCTTGGCCAAAAAGGGCGTATGCGTTTTTTCCTGAATATATTCAGGAAAAAACGCATACGCCCTTTTTGGCCAACCAAGCAACCTGGAAAGGCAAATCAGCGCTCCAAAGAAGTCTCGCTTCCCAGCGGGCAAAAGGGCCATGCGGAAAAAAGTGTCCAAACCAGAAATGTAGGACCGGCCATGGAGAAATGGGAGCCTTGCTACGCTGATGGGTGGGATGTAAATTGCCAACAGCCACTCTGGAGAAGTGTACGGTGTGTTCTGAAACATCTAAAAAACACAGCTTGGAGAGCATAGGGCACTTCCACTCATGGCCGTATAAATTGGGAAAACTAAAAAGCAGCAAGACACAGGCACCCCAAAGTTTAGGGCTGCTCTGTTGACAAGAACCCCCACTTCATTACACCTTCAATATCCTAGGAGAGAGAAAAATGGATAAAGAAGTTGTGGTCCTCATGTACAATGGAATATCACTCAGCCATGAAATCAACTACATAAGGCTAGAACCAGCACGATGAGAGGATTTAGGTACGACGATTCTAAGTGAAATAAGTCACACAGAAAAAGACACTTATCATAAGATATCACTTATAGAGGGAATGTAAAAACCGCTAAACTTGAACTGAATTGCAAAACAGAACAGAGTCACACGTTTAGAAAACACACTATGGCTGCTGAACGGGAAAGGTGAGGTGGGGTGATGCATAAAATAAGGGTTTCAAATGAGCTCAGATACCGTTCCATAAACCCAATATGTAACAGACAAGAACTATTCCTTTTTCAGTGAACTGGACTCAACACCCCCTATTCACCGCACAAGAATATATCTGACTAGTAAGAATCTTCAAACCTATGTATTGATATCTCTCTGTAAGTGAGTCAAGGGGGTGTAAAGCGCCATAAACACAGCCGTGAAAAGCAGCTAAACCCCATTATAAAAATAAATTACTTTTCAAAACCAGTGAAACAAAGACAGTGAAAGAGAGAGAAATTCTTACAAAATTCGTTCAGGGGCTGTGATGCAACCTGGATTGACCATATCTAGACCCACAGCTGATTGAGACATAAGGGTGGACACTCTTGGGGCTGAGAGGTTCGGTGAGGTTGGGTGAGCCAACGCAGACCCTTTCAAGTAATACTGCATGGTACCCATCCCATGGGTCCCAAATCTCCAGGTTCAAGGGCATCTTCCTACGTCGAAAACAGGCATGAGAAACCCAGAAGATGGTACACCGTGTGATCGGGAAAGGTTTCTAAAACGCACCTCATTTCTCATCTCCTTTGCTCGGGTTCGCCATTCCAGCCGATTTACTAGCCATCTCCCTCCTTGGAGAATCAGCACCTTTAACCTCCTGTTCCGTACAGGTTGCAATTTGTCCTGAGGATGAACGGGAAGAGGGGGAACCAATGAGAGACTAGCTCTAGGTGTTGGGACAGGCACAGGTCACTCTATTTTCCCATCAGGAAGAAGAATTAAGCACAAGCTTAGCCTGCCCCCCAGAACCAGAAGAGGGCCTGAAGCAATCCTGCGCTTTTGCGGCCAGCTCCCAAAAAAGCGAGTTGAGAAATGGAGCTCAGGGGCACTGCAATTCACAAACCTGCAGAGTTTTAAATGATACCTCTCGTCCACAAATATATTAAGGGAAGGCAACGAAGAGGCTTTGAAAGCAAGGCAGAATTGCAGGAAACAGATTTCAGGAGGTAGATTCGAATCGCCTTGAAAGCACATGAAAAGCGGCAAAACGTGGACAATGATGCCCTTGGCCAAAAAGGGCGTATGCGTTTTTTCCTGAATATATTCAGGAAAAAACGCATACGCCCTTTTTGGCCAACCAAGCAACCTGGAAAGGCCAATCAGCGCTCCAAAGAAGTCTCGCTTCCCAGCGGGCAAAAGGGCCATGCGGAAAAAAGTGTCCAAACCAGAAATGCAGGACCGGCCATGGAGAAATGGGAGCCTTGCTACGCTGATGGGTGGGATGTAAATTGCCAACAGCCACTCTGGAGAAGTGTACGGTGTGTTCTGAAACATCTAAAAAACACAGCTTGGAGAGCATAGGGCACTTCCACTCATGGGCGTATAAATTGGGAAAACTAAAAATCAGCAAGACACAGGCACCCCAAAGTTTAGGGCTGCTCTGTTGACAAGAACCCCCACTTCATTACACCTTAAATATCCTAGGAAAGAGAAAAATGGATAAAGAAGTTGTGGTCCTCATGTACAATGGAATTTCACTCAGCCATGAAATCAACGTCATAAGGCTAGTAGCAGCACGATGAGTGGATTTAGGTACGACGATTCTAAGTGAAATAAGTCACACAGAAAAAGACACTTATCATAAGATATCACTTAGAGAGGGAATGTAAAAACCGCTACACTTGAACTGAATTACAAAACAGAACAGAGTCACACGTTTAGGAAACACACTATGGCTGCTGAACGGGAAAGGTGAGGTGGGGTGATGCATAAAACAAGGGTTTCAAATTAGCTCCGATACCGTTCCATAAACCCAATATGTAAGAGACAAGACCTATTCCTTTTTCAGTGAACTGGACTCAACACCCCCTATTCACCGCACAAGAATATATCTGACTAGTAAGAATCTTCAAACCTATGTATTGATATCTCTCTGTAAGTGAGTCAATGGGGTGTAAAGCGGCATAAACACAGCCGTGAAAAGCAGCTAAACCCCATTATAAAAATAAATTACTTTTCAAAACCCGTGAAACAAAGACAGTGAAAGAGAGAGAAATTCTTACAAAATTCGTTCAGGGGCTGTGATGCAACCTGGATTGACCATATCTAGACCCACAGCTGATTGAGACATAAGGGTGGACACTCTTGGGGCTGAGAGGTTCGGTGAGGTTGGGTGAGCCAACGCAGACCCTTTCAAGTAATACTGCATGGTACCCATCCCATGGGTCCCAAATCTCCAGGTTCAAGGGCATCTTCCTACGTCGAAAACAGGCATGAGAAACCCAGAAGATGGTACACCGTGTGATCGGGAAAGGTTTCTAAAACGCACCTTATTTCTCATCTCCTTTGCTCGGGTTCGCCATTCCAGCCGATTTACTAGCCATCTCCCTCCTTGGAGAATCAGCACCTTTAACCTCCTGTTCCGTACAGGTTGCAATTTGTCCTGAGGATGAACGGGAAGAGGGGGAACCAATGAGAGACTAGCTCTAGGTGTTGGGACAGGCACAGGTCACTCTATTTTCCCATCAGGAAGAAGAATTAAGCACAAGCTCAGCCTGCCCCCCAGAACCAGAAGAGGGCCTGAAGCAATCCTGCGCTTTTGCGGCCAGCTCCCAAAAAAGCGAGTTGAAAAATGGAGCTCAGGGGCACTGCAATTCACAGACCTGCAGAGTTTTAAATGATAACTCTCGTCCACAAATATATTAAGGGATGGCAACGAAGAGGCTTTGAAAACAAGACAGAATTGCAGGAAACAGATTTCAGGAGGTAGATTTGAATCGCCTTGAAAGCACATGAAAAGCGGCAAAACGTGGACAATGATGCCCTTGGCCAAAAAGGGCGTATGCGTTTTTTCCTGAATATATTCAGGAAAAAACGCATACGCCCTTTTTGGCCAACCAAGCAACCTGGAAAGGCAAATCAGCGCTCCAAAGAAGTCTCGCTTCCCAGCGGGCAAAAGGGCCATGCGGAAAAAAGTGTCCAAACCAGAAATGTAGGACCGGCCATGGAGAAATGGGAGCCTTGCTACGCTGATGGGTGGGATGTAAATTGCCAACAGCCACTCTGGAGAAGTGTACGGTGTGTTCTGAAACATCTAAAAAACACAGCTTGGAGAGCATAGGGCACTTCCACTCATGGCCGTATAAATTGGGAAAACTAAAAAGCAGCAAGACACAGGCACTCCAAAGTTTAGGGCTGCTCTGTTGACAAGAACCCCCACTTCATTACACCTTCAATATCGTAGGAGAGAGAAAAATGGATAAAGAAGTTGTGGTCCTCATGTACAATGGAATATCACTCAGCCATGAAATCAACTACATAAGGCTAGAACCAGCACGATGAGAGGATTTAGGTACGACGATTCTAAGTGAAATAAGTCACACAGAAAAAGACACTTATCATAAGATATCACTTATAGAGGGAATGTAAAAACCGCTACACTTGAACTGAATTGCAAAACAGAACAGAGTCACACGTTTAGAAAACACACTATGGCTGCTGAACGGGAAAGGTGAGGTGGGGTGATGCATAAAATAAGGGTTTCAAATGAGCTCAGATACCGTTCCATAAACCCAATATGTAACAGACAAGAACTATTCCTTTTTCAGTGAACTGGACTCAACACCCCCTATTCACCGCACAAGAATATATCTGACTAGTAAGAATCTTCAAACCTATGTATTGATATCTCTCTGTAAGTGAGTCAAGGGGGTGTAAAGCGGCATAAACACAGCCGTGAAAAGCAGCTAAACCCCATTATAAAAATAAATTACTTTTCAAAACCCGTGAAACAAAGACAGTGAAAGAGAGAGAAATTCTTACAAAATTCGTTCAGGGGCTGTGATGCAACCTGGATTGACCATATCTAGACCCACAGCTGATTGAGACATAAGGGTGGACACTCTTGGGGCTGAGAGGTTCGGTGAGGTTGGGTGAGCCAACGCAGACCCTTTCAAGTAATACTGCATGGTACCCATCCCATGGGTCCCAAATCTCCAGGTTCAAGGGCATCTTCCTACGTCGAAAACAGGCATGAGAAACCCAGAAGATGGTACACGGTGTGATCGGGAAAGGTTTCTAAAACGCACCTCATTTCTCATCTCCTTTGCTCGGGTTCGCCATTCCAGCCGATTTACTAGCCATCTCCCTCCTTGGAGAATCAGCACCTTTAACCTCCTGTTCCGTACAGGTTGCAATTTGTCCTGAGGATGAACGGGAAGAGGGGGAACCAATGAGAGACTAGCTCTAGGTGTTGGGACAGGCACAGGTCACTCTATTTTCCCATCAGGAAGAAGAATTAAGCACAAGCTCAGCCTGCCCCCCAGAACGAGAAGAGGGCCTGAAGCAATCCTGCGCTTTTGCGGCCAGCTCCCAAAAAAGCGAGTTGAAAAATGGAGCTCAGGGGCACTGCAATTCACAAACCTGCAGAGTTTTAAATGATACCTCTCGTCCACAAATATATTAAGGGAAGGCAAAGAAGAGGCTTTGAAAGCAAGGCAGAATTGCAGGAAACAGATTTCAGGAGGTAGATTCGAATCGCCTTGAAAGCACATGAAAAGCGGCAAAACGTGGACAATGATGCCCTTGGCCAAAAAGGGCGTATGCGTTTTTTCCTGAATATATTCAGGAAAAAACGCATACGCCCTTTTTGGCCAACCAAGCAACCTGGAAAGGCCAATCAGTGCTCCAAAGAAGTCTCGCTTCCCAGCGGGCAAAAGGGCCATGCGGAAAAAAGTGTCCAAACCAGAAATGCAGGACCGGCCATGGAGAAATGGGAGCCTTGCTACGCTGATGGGTGGGATGTAAATTGCCAACAGCCACTCTGGAGAAGTGTACGGTGTGTTCTGAAACATCTAAAAAACACAGCTTGGAGAGCATAGGGCACTTCCACTCATGGGCGTATAAATTGGGAAAACTAAAAATCAGCAAGACACAGGCAACCCAAAGTTTAGGGCTGCTCTGTTGACAAGAACCCCCACTTCATTACACCTTAAATATCCTAGGAAAGAGAAAAATGGATAAAGAAGTTGTGGTCCTCATGTACAATGGAATATCACTCAGCCATGAAATCCACGTCATAAGGCTAGTAGCAGCACGATGAGTGGATTTAGGTACGACGATTCTAAGTGAAATAAGTCACACAGAAAAAGACACTTATCATAAGATATCACTTAGAGAGGGAATGTAAAAACCGCTACACTTGAACTGAATTACAAAACAGAACAGAGTCACACGTTTAGGAAACACACTATGGCTGCTGAACGGGAAAGGTGAGGTGGGGTGATGCATAAAACAAGGGTTTCAAATTTGCTCCGATACCGTTCCATAAACCCAATATGTAAGAGACAAGACCTATTCCTTTTTCAGTGAACTGGACTCAACACCCCCTATTCACCGCACAAGAATATATCTGACTAGTAAGAATCTTCAAACCTATGTATTGATATCTCTCTGTAAGTGAGTCAAGGGGGTGTAAAGCGGCATAAACACAGCCGTGAAAAGCAGCTAAACCCCATTATAAAAATAAATTACTTTTCAAAACCCGTGAAACAAAGACAGTGAAAGAGAGAGAAATTCTTACAAAATTCGTTCAGGGGCTGTGATGCAACCTGGATTGACCATATCTAGACCCACAGCTGATTGAGACATAAGGGTGGACACTCTTGGGGCTGAGAGGTTCGGTGAGGTTGGGTGAGCCAACGCAGACCCTTTCAAGTAGTACTGCATGGTACCCATCCCATGGGTCCCAAATCTCCAGGTTCAAGGGCATCTTCCTACGTCGAAAATAGGCATGAGAAACCCAGAAAATGGTACACCGTGTGATCGGGAAAGGTTTCTAAAACGCACCTCATTTCTCATCTCCTTTGCTCGGGTTCGCCATTCCAGCCGATTTACTAGCCATCTCCCTCCTTGGAGAATCAGCACCTTTAACCTCCTGTTCCGTACAGGTTGCAATTTGTCCTGAGGATGAACGGGAAGAGGGGGAACCAATGAGAGACTAGCTCTAGGTGTTGGGACAGGCACAGGTCACTCTATTTTCCCATCAGGAAGAAGAATTAAGCACAAGCTCAGCCTGCCCCCCAGAACAAGAAGAGGGCCTGAAGCAATCCTGCGCTTTTGCGGCCAGCTCCCAAAAAAGCGAGTTGAAAAATGGAGCTCAGGGGCACTGCAATTCACAAACCTGCAGAGTTTTAAATGATACCTCTCGTCCACAAATATATTAAGGGAAGGCAACGAAGAGGCTTTGAAAGCAAGGCAGAATTGCAGGAAACAGATTTCAGGAGGTAGATTCGAATCGCCTTGAAAGCACATGAAAAGCGGCAAAACGTGGACAATGATGCCCTTGGCCAAAAAGGGCGTATGCGTTTTTTCCTGAATATATTCAGGAAAAAACGCATACGCCCTTTTTGGCCAACCAAGCAACCTGGAAAGGCCAATCAGCGCTCCAAAGAAGTCTCGCTTCCCAGCGGGCAAAAGGGCCATGCGGAAAAAAGTGTCCAAACCAGAAATGCAGGACCGGCCATGGAGAAATGGGAGCCTTGCTACGCTGATGGGTGGGATGTAAATTGCCAACAGCCACTCTGGAGAAGTGTACGGTGTGTTCTGAAACATCTAAAAAACACAGCTTGGAGAGCATAGGGCACTTCCACTCATGGGCGTATAAATTGGGAAAACTAAAAATCAGCAAGACACAGGCACCCCAAAGTTTAGGGCTGCTCTGTTGACAAGAACCCCCACTTCATTAAACCTTAAATATCCTAGGAAAGAGAAAAATGGATAAAGAAGTGGTGGTCCTCATGTACAATGGAATATCACTCAGCCATGAAATCAACGTCATAAGGCTAGTAGCAGCACGATGAGTGGATTTAGGTACGACGATTCTACGTGAAATAAGTCACACAGAAAAAGACACTTATCATAAGATATCACTTCTAGAGGGAATGTAAAACCCGCTACTCTTGAACTGAATTGCAAAACAGAACAGAGTCACACACTTAGGAAACACACTATGGCTGCTGAACGGGAAAGGTGAGGTGGGGTGATGCATAAAACAAGGGTTTCAAATTAGCTCAGATACCGTTCCATAAACCCAATATGTAAGAGACAAGACCTATTCCTTTTTCAGTGAACTGGACTCAACACCCCCTATTCACCACACAAGAATATATCTGACTAGTAAGAATCTTCAAACCTATGTATTGATATCTCTCTGTAAGTGAGTCAAGGGGGTGTAAAGCGGCATAAACACAGCCGTGAAAAGCAGCTAAACCCCATTATAAAAATAAATTACTTTTCAAAACCCGTGAAACAAAGACAGTGAAAGAGAGCGAAATTCTTACAAAATTCGTTCAGGGGCTGTGATGCAACCTGGATTGACCATATCTAGACCCACAGCTGATTGAGACATAAGGGTGGACACTCTTGGGGCTGAGAGGTTCGGTGAGGTTGGGTGAGCCAACGCAGACCCTTTCAAGTAATACTGCATGGTACCCATCCCATGGGTCCCAAATCTCCAGGTTCAAGGGCATCTTCCTACGTCGAAAACAGGCATGAGAAACCCAGAAGATGGTACACCGTGTGATCGGGAAAGGTTTCTAAAACGCACCTCATTTCTCATCTCCTTTGCTCGGGTTCGCCATTCCAGCCGATTTACTAGCCATCTCCCTCCTTGGAGAATCAGCACCTTTAACCTCCTGTTCCGTACAGGTTGCAATTTGTCCTGAGGATGAACGGGAAGAGGGGGAACCAATGAGAGACTAGCTCTAGGTGTTGGGACAGGCACAGGTCACTCTATTTTCCCATCAGGAAGAAGAATTAAGCACAAGCTCAGCCTGCCCCCCAGAACCAGAAGAGGGCCTGAAGCAATCCTGCGCTTTTGCGGCCAGCTCCCAAAAAAGCGAGTTGAAAAATGGAGCTCAGGGGCACTGCAATTCACAAACCTGCAGAGTTTTAAATGATACCTCTCGTCCACAAATATATTAAGGGAAGGCAACGAAGAGGCTTTGAAAGCAAGGCAGAATTGCAGGAAACAGATTTCAGGAGGTAGATTCGACTCGCCTTGAAAGCACATGAAAAGTGGCAAAACGTGGACAATGATGCCCTTGGCCAAAAAGGGCGTATGCGTTTTTTCCTGAATATATTCAGGAAAAAACGCATACGCCCTTTTTGGCCAACCAAGCAACCTGGAAAGGCCAATCAGCGCTCCAAAGAAGTCTCGCTTCCCAGCGGGCAAAAGGGCCATGCGGAAAAAAGTGTCCAAACCAGAAATGCAGGACCGGCCATGGAGAAATGGGAGCCTTGCTACGCTGATGGTTGGGATGTAAATTGCCAACAGCCACTCTGGAGAAGTGTACGGTGTGTTCTGAAACATCTAAAAAACACAGCTTGGAGAGCATAGGGCACTTCCACTCATGGGCGTATAAATTGGGAAAACTAAAAATCAGCAAGACACAGGCACCCCAAAGTTTAGGGCTGCTCTGTTGACAAGAACCCCCACTTCATTACACCTTAAATATCCTAGGAAAGAGAAAAATGGATAAAGAAGTTGTGGT
The DNA here is from genome assembly GCF_949987535.1 of Balaenoptera acutorostrata. Lineage (NCBI taxonomy): Eukaryota > Metazoa > Chordata > Mammalia > Artiodactyla > Balaenopteridae > Balaenoptera > Balaenoptera acutorostrata. Next base: position 158,767 of record NW_026646802.1, on the reverse strand, counting down.
CCTCATGTACAATGGAATATCACTCAGCCATGAAATCCACGTCATAAGGCTAGTAGCAGCACGATGAGTGGATTTAGGTACGACGATTCTAAGTGAAATAAGTCACACAGAAAAAGACACTTATCATAAGATATCACTTAGAGAGGGAATGTAAAAACCGCTACACTTGAACTGAATTACAAAACAGAACAGAGTCAAACTTTTAGGAAACACACTATGGCTGCTGAACGAGAAAGGTGAGGTGCGGTGATGCATAAAACAAGGGTTTCTAATTAGCTCCGATACCGTTCCATAAACCCAATATGTAAGAGACAAGACCTATTCCTTTTTCAGTGAACTGGACTCAACACCCCCTATTCACCGCACAAGAATATATCTGACTAGTAAGAATCTTCAAACCTATGTATTGATATCTCTCTGTAAGTGAGTCAAGGGGGTGTAAAGCGGCATAAACACAGCCGTGAAAAGCAGCTAAACCCCATTATAAAAATAAATTACTTTTCAAAACCCGTGAAACAAAGACAGTGAAAGAGAGAGAAATTCTTACAAAATTCGTTCAGGGGCTGTGATGCAACCTGGATTGACCATATCTAGACCCACAGCTGATTGAGACATAAGGGTGGACACTCTTGGGGCTGAGAGGTTCGGTGAGGTTGGGTGAGCCAACGCAGACCCTTTCAAGTAGTACTGCATGGTACCCATCCCATGGGTCCCAAATCTCCAGGTTCAAGGGCATCTTCCTACGTCGAAAACAGGCATGAGAAACCCAGAAGATGGTACACCGTGTGATCGGGAAAGGTTTCTAAAACGCACCTCATTTCTCATCTCCTTTGCTCGGGTTCGCCATTCCAGCCGATTTACTAGCCATCTCCCTCCTTGGAGAATCAGCACCTTTAACCTCCTGTTCCGTACAGGTTGCAATTTGTCCTGAGGATGAACGGGAAGAGGGGGAACCAATGAGAGACTAGCTCTAGGTGTTGGGACAGGCACAGGTCACTCTATTTTCCCATCAGGAAGAAGAATTAAGCACAAGCTCAGCCTGCCCCCCAGAACCAGAAGAGGGCCTGAAGCAATCCTGCGCTTTTGCGGCCAGCTCCCAAAAAAGCGAGTTGAAAAATGGAGCTCAGGGGCACTGCAATTCACAAACCTGCAGAGTTTTAAATGATACCTCTCGTCCACAAATATATTAAGGGAAGGCAACGAAGAGGCTTTGAAAGCAAGGCAGAATTGCAGGAAACAGATTTCAGGAGGTAGATTCGACTCGCCTTGAAAGCACATGAAAAGTGGCAAAACGTGGACAATGATGCCCTTGGCCAAAAAGGGCGTATGCGTTTTTTCCTGAATATATTCAGGAAAAAACGCATACGCCCTTTTTGGCCAACCAAGCAACCTGGAAAGGCCAATCAGCGCTCCAAAGAAGTCTCGCTTCCCAGCGGGCAAAAGGGCCATGCGGAAAAAAGTGTCCAAACCAGAAATGCAGGACCGGCCATGGAGAAATGGGAGCCTTGCTACGCTGATGGTTGGGATGTAAATTGCCAACAGCCACTCTGGAGAAGTGTACGGTGTGTTCTGAAACATCTAAAAAACACAGCTTGGAGAGCATAGGGCACTTCCACTCATGGGCGTATAAATTGGGAAAACTAAAAATCAGCAAGACACAGGCACCCCAAAGTTTAGGGCTGCTCTGTTGACAAGAACCCCCACTTCATTACACCTTAAATATCCTAGGAAAGAGAAAAATGGATAAAGAAGTTGTGGTCCTCATGTACAATGGAATATCACTCAGCCATGAAATCCACGTCATAAGGCTAGTAGCAGCACGATGAGTGGATTTAGGTACGACGATTCTAAGTGAAATAAGTCACACAGAAAAAGACACTTATCATAAGATATCACTTAGAGAGGGAATGTAAAAACCGCTACACTTGAACTGAATTACAAAACAGAACAGAGTCACACGTTTAGGAAACACACTATGGCTGCTGAACGAGAAAGGTGAGGTGCGGTGATGCATAAAACAAGGGTTTCAAATTAGCTCCGATACCGTTCCATAAACCCAATATGTAAGAGACAAGACCTATTCCTTTTTCAGTGAACTGGACTCAACACCCCCTATTCACCGCACAAGAATATATCTGACTAGTAAGAATCTTCAAACCTATGTATTGATATCTCTCTGTAAGTGAGTCAAGGGGGTGTAAAGCGGCATAAACACAGCCGTGAAAAGCAGCTAAACCCCATTATAAAAATAAATTACTTTTCAAAACCCGTGAAACAAAGACAGTGAAAGAGAGAGAAATTCTTACAAAATTCGTTCAGGGGCTGTGATGCAACCTGGATTGACCATATCTAGACCCACAGCTGATTGAGACATAAGGGTGGACACTCTTGGGGCTGAGAGGTTCGGTGAGGTTGGGTGAGCCAACGCAGACCCTTTCAAGTAGTACTGCATGGTACCCATCCCATGGGTCCCAAATCTCCAGGTTCAAGGGCATCTTCCTACGTCGAAAACAGGCATGAGAAACCCAGAAGATGGTACACCGTGTGATCGGGAAAGGTTTCTAAAACGCACCTCATTTCTCATCTCCTTTGCTCGGGTTCGCCATTCCAGCCGATTTACTAGCCATCTCCCTCCTTGGAGAATCAGCACCTTTAACCTCCTGTTCCGTACAGGTTGCAATTTGTCCTGAGGATGAACGGGAAGAGGGGGAACCAATGAGAGACTAGCTCTAGGTGTTGGGACAGGCACAGGTCACTCTATTTTCCCATCAGGAAGAAGAATTAAGCACAAGCTCAGCCTGCCCCCCAGAACCAGAAGAGGGCCTGAAGCAATCCTGCGCTTTTGCGGCCAGCTCCCAAAAAAGCGAGTTGAAAAATGGAGCTCAGGGGCACTGCAATTCACAAACCTGCAGAGTTTTAAATGATACCTCTCGTCCACAAATATATTAAGGGAAGGCAACGAAGAGGCTTTGAAAGCAAGGCAGAATTGCAGGAAACAGATTTCAGGAGGTAGATTCGACTCGCCTTGAAAGCACATGAAAAGTGGCAAAACGTGGACAATGATGCCCTTGGCCAAAAAGGGCGTATGCGTTTTTTCCTGAATATATTCAGGAAAAAACGCATACGCCCTTTTTGGCCAACCAAGCAACCTGGAAAGGCCAATCAGCGCTCCAAAGAAGTCTCGCTTCCCAGCGGGCAAAAGGGCCATGCGGAAAAAAGTGTCCAAACCAGAAATGCAGGACCGGCCATGGAGAAATGGGAGCCTTGCTACGCTGATGGTTGGGATGTAAATTGCCAACAGCCACTCTGGAGAAGTGTACGGTGTGTTCTGAAACATCTAAAAAACACAGCTTGGAGAGCATAGGGCACTTCCACTCATGGGCGTATAAATTGGGAAAACTAAAAATCAGCAAGACACAGGCACCCCAAAGTTTAGGGCTGCTCTGTTGACAAGAACCCCCACTTCATTACACCTTAAATATCCTAGGAAAGAGAAAAATGGATAAAGAAGTTGTGGTCCTCATGTACAATGGAATATCACTCAGCCATGAAATCCACGTCATAAGGCTAGTAGCAGCACGATGAGTGGATTTAGGTACGACGATTCTAAGTGAAATAAGTCACACAGAAAAAGACACTTATCATAAGATATCACTTAGAGAGGGAATGTAAAAACCGCTACACTTGAACTGAATTACAAAACAGAACAGAGTCACACGTTTAGGAAACACACTATGGCTGCTGAACGAGAAAGGTGAGGTGCGGTGATGCATAAAACAAGGGTTTCAAATTAGCTCCGATACCGTTCCATAAACCCAATATGTAAGAGACAAGACCTATTCCTTTTTCAGTGAACTGGACTCAACACCCCCTATTCACCGCACAAGAATATATCTGACTAGTAAGAATCTTCAAACCTATGTATTGATATCTCTCTGTAAGTGAGTCAAGGGGGTGTAAAGCGGCATAAACACAGCCGTGAAAAGCAGCTAAACCCCATTATAAAAATAAATTACTTTTCAAAACCCGTGAAACAAAGACAGTGAAAGAGAGAGAAATTCTTACAAAATTCGTTCAGGGGCTGTGATGCAACCTGGATTGACCATATCTAGACCCACAGCTGATTGAGACATAAGGGTGGATACTCTTGGGGCTGAGAGGTTCGGTGAGGTTGGGTGAGCCAACGCAGACCCTTTCACGTAGTACTGCATGGTACCCATCCCATGGGTCCCAAATCTCCAGGTTCAAGGGCATCTTCCTACGTCGAAAACAGGCATGAGAAACCCAGAAGATGGTACACCGTGTGATCGGGAAAGGTTTCTAAAACGCACCTCATTTCTCATCTCCTTTGCTCGGGTTCGCCATTCCAGCCGATTTACTAGCCATCTCCCTCCTTGGAGAATCAGCACCTTTAACCTCCTGTTCCGTACAGGTTGCAATTTGTCCTGAGGATGAACGGGAAGAGGGGGAACCAATGAGAGACTAGCTCTAGGTGTTGGGACAGGCACAGGTCACTCTATTTTCCCATCAGGAAGAAGAATTAAGCACAAGCTCAGCCTGCCCCCCAGAACCAGAAGAGGGCCTGAAGCAATCCTGCGCTTTTGCGGCCAGCTCCCAAAAAAGCGAGTTGAAAAATGGAGCTCAGGGGCACTGCAATTCACAAACCTGCAGAGTTTTAAATGATACCTCTCGTCCACAAATATATTAAGGGAAGGCAACGAAGAGGCTTTGAAAGCAAGGCAGAATTGCAGGAAACAGATTTCAGGAGGTAGATTCGAATCGCCTTGAAAGCACATGAAAAGCGGCAAAACGTGGACAATGATGCCCTTGGCCAAAAAGGGCGTATGCGTTTTTTCCTGAATATATTCAGGAAAAAACGCATACGCCCTTTTTGGCCAACCAAGCAACCTGGAAAGGCCAATCAGCGCTCCAAAGAAGTCTCGCTTCCCAGCGGGCAAAAGGGCCATGCGGAAAACAGTGTCCAAACCAGAAATGCAGGACCGGCCATGGAGAAATGGGAGCCTTGCTACGCTGATGGGTGGGATGTAAATTGCCAACAGCCACTCTGGAGAAGTGTACGGTGTGTTCTGAAACATCTAAAAAACACAGCTTGGAGAGCATAGGGCACTTCCACTCATGGGCGTATAAATTGGGAAAACTAAAAATCAGCAAGACACAGGCACCCCAAAGTTTAGGGCTGCTCTGTTGACAAGAACCCCCACTTCATTACACCTTAAATATCCTAGGAAAGAGAAAAATGGATAAAGAAGTTGTGGTCCTCATGTACAATGGAATATCACTCAGCCATGAAATCAACGTCATAAGGCTAGTAGCAGCACGATGAGTGGATTTAGGTACGACGATTCTAAGTGAAATAAGTCACACAGAAAAAGACACTTATCATAAGATATCACTTCTAGAGGGAATGTAAAACCAGCTACACTTGAACTGAATTGCAAAACAGAACAGAGTCACACATTTAGGAAACACACTATGGCTGCTGAACGGGAAAGGTGAGGTGGGGTGATGCATAAAACAAGGGTTTCAAATTAGCTCAGATACCGTTCCATAAACCCAATATGTAAGAGACAAGACCTATTCCTTTTTCAGTGAACTGGGCTCAACACCCCCTATTCACCGCACAAGAATATATCTGACTAGTAAGAATCTTCAAACCTATGTATTGATATCTCTCTGTAAGTGAGTCAAGGGGGTGTAAAGCGGCATAAACACAGCCGTGAAAAGCAGCTAAACCCCATTATAAAAATAAATTACTTTTCAAAACCCGTGAAACAAAGACAGTGAAAGAGAGAGAAATTCTTACAAAATTCGTTCAGGGGCTGTGATGCAACCTGGATTGACCATATCTAGACCCACAGCTGATTGAGACATAAGGGTGGACACTCTTGGGGCTGAGAGGTTCGGTGAGGTTGGGTGAGCCAACGCAGACCCTTTCAAGTAATACTGCATGGTACCCATCCCATGGGTCCCAAATCTCCAGGTTCAAGGGCATCTTCCTACGTCGAAAACAGGCATGAGAAACCCAGAAGATGGTACACCGTGTGATCGGGAAAGGTTTCTAAAACGCACCTCATTTCTCATCTCCTTTGCTCGGGTTCGCCATTCCAGCCGATTTACTAGCCATCTCCCTCCTTGGAGAATCAGCACCTTTAACCTCCTGTTCCGTACAGGTTGCAATTTGTCCTGAGGATGAACGGGAAGAGGGGGAACCAATGAGAGACTAGCTCTAGGTGTTGGGACAGGCACAGGTCACTCTATTTTCCCATCAGGAAGAAGAATTAAGCACAAGCTCAGCCTGCCCCCCAGAACCAGAAGAGGGCCTGAAGCAATCCTGCGCTTTTGCGGCCAGCTCCCAAAAAAGCGAGTTGAAAAATGGAGCTCAGGGGCACTGCAATTCACAAACCTGCAGAGTTTTAAATGATACCTCTCGTCCACAAATATACTAAGGGAAGGCAACGAAGAGGCTTTGAAAGCAAGGCAGAATTGCAGGAAACAGATTTCAGGAGGTAGATTCGAATCGCCTTGAAAGCACATGAAAAGCGGCAAAACGTGGACAATGATGCCCTTGGCCAAAAAGGGCGTATGCGTTTTTTCCTGAATATATTCAGGAAAAAACGCATACGCCCTTTTTGGCCAACCAAGCAACCTGGAAAGGCAAATCAGCGCTCCAAAGAAGTCTCGCTTCCCAGCGGGCAAAAGGGCCATGCGGAAAACAGTGTCCAAACCAGAAATGCAGGACCGGCCATGGAGAAATGGGAGCCTTGCTACGCTGATGGGTGGGATGTAAATTGCCAACAGCCACTCTGGAGAAGTGTACGGTGTGTTCTGAAACATCTAAAAAACACAGCTTGGAGAGCATAGGGCACTTCCACTCATGTGCGTATAAATTGGGAAAACTAAAAATCAGCAAGACACAGGCACCCCAAAGTTTAGAGCTGCTCTGTTGACAAGAACCCCCACTTCATTACACCTTAAGTAACCTAGGAAAGCGAAAAATGGATAAAGAATTTGTGGTCCTCATGTACAATGGAATATCACTCAGCCATGAAATCCACGTCATAAGGCTAGTAGCAGCACGATGAGTGGATTTAGGTACGACGATTCTAAGTGAAATAAGTCACACAGAAAAAGACACTTATCATAAGATATCACTTCTAGAGGGAATGTAAAAACCGCTACACTTGAACTGAATTACAAAACAGAACAGAGTCACACGTTTAGGAAACACACTATGGCTGCTGAACGGGCAAGGTGAGGTGGGGTGATGCATAAAACAAGGGTTTCAAATTAGCTCAGATACCGTTCCATAAACCCAATATGTAAGAGACAAGACCTATTCCTTTTTCAGTGAACTGGACTCAACACCCCCTATTCACCGCACAAGAATATATCTGACTAGTAAGAATCTTCAAACCTATGTATTGATATCTCTCTGTAAGTGAGTCAAGGGGGTGTAAAGCGGCATAAACACAGCCGTGAAAAGCAGCTAAACCCCATTATAAAAATAAATTACTTTTCAAAACCCGTGAAACAAAGACAGTGAAAGAGAGAGAAATTCTTACAAAATTCGTTCAGGGGCTGTGATGCAACCTGGATTGACCATATCTAGACCCACAGCTGATTGAGACATAAGGGTGGACACTCTTGGGGCTGAGAGGTTCGGTGAGGTTGGGTGAGCCAACGCAGACCCTTTCAAGTAGTACTGCATGGTACCCATCCCATGGGTCCCAAATCTCCAGGTTCAAGGGCATCTTCCTACGTCGAAAACAGGCATGAGAAACCCAGAAGATGGTACACCGTGGGATCGGGAAAGGTTTCTAAAACGCACCTCATTTCTCATCTCCTTTGCTCGGGTTCGCCATTCCAGCCGATTTACTAGCCATCTCCCTCCTTGGAGAATCAGCACCTTTAACCTCCTGTTCCGTACAGGTTGCAATTTGTCCTGAGGATGAACGGGAAGAGGGGGAACCAATGAGAGACTAGCTCTAGGGGTTGGGACAGGCACAGGTCACTCTATTTTCCCATCAGGAAGAAGAATTAAGCACAAGCTCAGCCTGCCCCCCAGAACCAGAAGAGGGCCTGAAGCAATCCTGCGCTTTTGCGGCCAGCTCCCAAAAAAGCGAGTTGAAAAATGGAGCTCAGGGGCACTGCAATTCACAAACCTGCAGAGTTTTAAATGATACCTCTCGTCCACAAATATATTAAGGGAAGGCAACGAAGAGGCTTTGAAAGCAAGGCAGAATTGCAGGAAACAGATTTCAGGAGGTAGATTCGAATCGCCTTGAAAGCACATGAAAAGCGGCAAAACGTGGACAATGATGCCCTTGGCCAAAAAGGGCGTATGCGTTTTTTCCTGAATATATTCAGGAAAAAACGCATACGCCCTTTTTGGCCAACCAAGCAACCTGGAAAGGCCAATCAGCGCTCCAAAGAAGTCTCGCTTCCCAGCGGGCAAAAGGGCCATGCGGAAAAAAGTGTCCAAACCAGAAATGCAGGACCGGCCATGGAGAAATGGGAGCCTTGCTACGCTGATGGGTGGGATGTAAATTGCCAACAGCCACTCTGGAGAAGTGTACGGTGTGTTCTGAAACATCTAAAAAACACAGCTTGGAGAGCATAGGGCACTTCCACTCATGGGCGTATAAATTGGGAAAACTAAAAATCAGCAAGACACAGGCACCCCAAAGTTTAGGGCTGCTCTGTTGACAAGAACCCCCACTTCATTACACCTTAAATATCCTAGGAAAGAGAAAAATGGATAAAGAAGTGGTGGTCCTCATGTACAATGGAATATCACTCAGCCATGAAATCCACGTCATAAGGCTAGTAGCAGCACGATGAGTGGATTTAGGTACGACGATTCTAAGTGAAATAAGTCACACAGAAAAAGACACTTATCATAAGATATCACTTAGAGAGGGAATGTAAAAACCGCTACACTTGAACTGAATTACAAAACAGAACAGAGTCACACGTTTAGAAAACACACTATGGCTGCTGAACGGGAAAGGTGAGGTGGGGTGATGCATAAAACAAGGGTTTCAAATTAGCTCCGATACCGTTCCATAAACCCAATATGTAAGAGACAAGACCTATTCCTTTTTCAGTGAACTGGACTCAACACCCCCTATTCACCGCACAAGAATATATCTGACTAGTAAGAATCTTCAAACCTATGTATTGATATCTCTCTGTAAGTGAGTCAAGGGGGTGTAAAGCGGCATAAACACAGCCGTGAAAAGCAGCTAAACCCCATTATAAAAATAAATTACTTTTCAAAACCCGTGAAACAAAGGCAGTGAAAGAGAGAGAAATTCTTGCAAAATTCGTTCAGGGGCTGTGATGCAACCTGGATTGACCATATCTAGACCCACAGCTGATTGAGACATAAGGGTGGACACTCTTGGGGCTGAGAGGTTCGGTGAGGTTGGGTGAGCCAACGCAGACCCTTTCAAGTAGTACTGCATGGTACCCATCCCATGGGTCCCAAATCTCCAGGTTCAAGGGCATCTTCCTACGTCGAAAACAGGCATGAGAAACCCAGAAGATGGTACACCGTGGGATCGGGAAAGGTTTCTAAAACGCACCTCATTTCTCATCTCCTTTGCTCGGGTTCGCCATTCCAGCCGATTTACTAGCCATCTCCCTCCTTGCAGAATCAGCACCTTTAACCTCCTGTTCCGTACAGGTTGCAATTTGTCCTGAGGATGAACGGGAAGAGGGGGAACCAATGAGAGACTAGCTCTAGGTGTTGGGACAGGCACAGGTCACTCTATTTTCCCATCAGGAAGAAGAATTAAGCACAAGCTCAGCCTGCCCCCCAGAACGAGAAGAGGGCCTGAAGCAATCCTGCGCTTTTGCGGCCAGCTCCCAAAAAAGCGAGTTGAAAAATGGAGCTCAGGGGCACTGCAATTCACAAACCTGCAGAGTTTTAAATGATACCTCTCGTCCACAAATATATTAAGGGAAGGCAACGAAGAGGCTTTGAAAGCAAGGCAGAATTGCAGGAAACAGATTTCAGGAGGTAGATTCGAATCGCCTTGAAAGCACATGAAAAGCGGCAAAACGTGGACAATGATGCCCTTGGCCAAAAAGGGCGTATGCGTTTTTTCCTGAATATATTCAGGAAAAAACGCATACGCCCTTTTTGGCCAACCAAGCAACCTGGAAAGGCCAATCAGCGCTCCAAAGAAGTCTCGCTTCCCAGCGGGCAAAAGGGCCATGCGGAAAAAAGTGTCCAAACCAGAAATGCAGGACCGGCCATGGAGAAATGGGAGCCTTGCTACGCTGATGGGTGGGATGTAAATTGCCAACAGCCACTCTGGAGAAGTGTACGGTGTGTTCTGAAACATCTAAAAAACACAGCTTGGAGAGCATAGGGCACTTCCACTCATGGGCGTATAAATTGGGAAAACTAAAAATCAGCAAGACACAGGCACCCCAAAGTTTAGGGCTGCTCTGTTGACAAGAACCCCCACTTCATTACACCTTAAATATCCTAGGAAAGAGAAAAATGGATAAAGAAGTGGTGGTCCTCATGTACAATGGAATATCACTCAGCCATGAAATCCACGTCATAAGGCTAGTAGCAGCACGATGAGTGGATTTAGGTACGACGATTCTAAGTGAAATAAGTCACACAGAAAAAGACACTTATCATAAGATATCACTTAGAGAGGGAATGTAAAAACCGCTACACTTGAACTGAATTACAAAACAGAACAGAGTCACACGTTTAGAAAACACACTATGGCTGCTGAACGGGAAAGGTGAGGTGGGGTGATGCATAAAACAAGGGTTTCAAATTAGCTCCGATACCGTTCCATAAACCCAATATGTAAGAGACAAGACCTATTCCTTTTTCAGTGAACTGGACTCAACACCCCCTATTCACCGCACAAGAATATATCTGACTAGTAAGAATCTTCAAACCTATGTATTGATATCTCTTTGTAAGTGAGTCAAGGGGGTGTAAAGCGGCATAAACACAGCCGTGAAAAGCAGCTAAACCCCATTATAAAAATAAATTACTTTTCAAAACCCGTGAAACAAAGGCAGTGAAAGAGAGAGAAATTCTTACAAAATTCGTTCAGGGGCTGTGATGCAACCTGGATTGACCATATCTAGACCCACAGCTGATTGAGACATAAGGGTGGACACTCTTGGGGCTGAGAGGTTCGGTGAGGTTGGGTGAGCCAACGCAGACCCTTTCAAGTAATACTGCATGGTACCCATCCCATGGGTCCCAAATCTCCAGGTTCAAGGGCATCTTCCTATGTCGAAAACAGGCATGAGAAACCCAGAAGATGGTACACCGTGTGATCGGGAAAGGTTTCTAAAACGCACCTCATTTCTCATCTCCTTTGCTCGGGTTCGCCATTCCAGCCGATTTACTAGCCATCTCCCTCCTTGGAGAATCAGCACCTTTAACCTCCTGTTCCGTACAGGTTGCAATTTGTCCTGAGGATGAACGGGAAGAGGGGGAACCAATGAGAGACTAGCTCTAGGTGTTGGGACAGGCACAGGTCACTCTATTTTCCCATCAGGAAGAAGAATTAAGCACAAGCTCAGCCTGCCCCCCAGAACCAGAAGAGGGCCTGAAGCAATCCTGCGCTTTTGCGGCCAGCTCCCAAAAAAGCGAGTTGAAAAATGGAGCTCAGGGGCACTGCAATTCACAAACCTGCAGAGTTTTAAATGATACCTCTCGTCCACAAATATATTAAGGGAAGGCAACGAAGAGGCTTTGAAAGCAAGGCAGAATTGCAGGAAACAGATTTCAGGAGGTAGATTCGAATCGCCTTGAAAGCACATGAAAAGCGGCAAAACGTGGACAATGATGCCCTTGGCCAAAAAGGGCGTATGCGTTTTTTCCTGAATATATTCAGGAAAAAACGCATACGCCCTTTTTGGCCAACCAAGCAACCTGGAAAGGCCAATCAGCGCTCCAAAGAAGTCTCGCTTCCCAGCGGGCAAAAGGGCCATGCGGAAAAAAGTGTCCAAACCAGAAATGCAGGACCGGCCATGGAGAAATGGGAGCATTGCTACGCTGATGGGTGGGATGTAAATTGCCAACAGCCACTCTGGAGAAGTGTACGGTGTGTTCTGAAACATCTAAAAAACACAGCTTGGAGAGCATAGGGCACTTCCACTCATGGGCGTATAAATTGGGAAAACTAAAAATCAGCAAGACACAGGCACCCCAAAGTTTAGGGCTGCTCTGTTGACAAGAACCCCCACTTCATTACACCTTAAATATCCTAGGAAAGAGAAAAATGGATAAAGAAGTGGTGGTCCTCATGTACAATGGAATATCACTCAGCCATGAAATCCACGTCATAAGGCTAGTAGCAGCACGATGAGTGGATTTAGGTACGACGATTCTAAGTGAAATAAGTCACACAGAAAAAGACACTTATCATAAGATATCACTTAGAGAGGGAATGTAAAAACCGCTACACTTGAACTGAATTACAAAACAGAACAGAGTCACACGTTTAGAAAACACACTATGGCTGCTGAACGGGAAAGGTGAGGTGGGGTGATGCATAAAACAAGGGTTTCAAATTAGCTCCGATACCGTTCCATAAACCCAATATGTAAGAGACAAGACCTATTCCTTTTTCAGTGAACTGGACTCAACACCCCCTATTCACCGCACAAGAATATATCTGACTAGTAAGAATCTTCAAACCTATGTATTGATATCTCTCTGTAAGTGAGTCAAGGGGGTGTAAAGCGGCATAAACACAGCCGTGAAAAGCAGCTAAACCCCATTATAAAAATAAATTACTTTTCAAAACCCGTGAAACAAAGGCAGTGAAAGAGAGTGAAATTCTTGCAAAATTCGTTCAGGGGCTGTGATGCAACCTGGATTGACCATATCTAGACCCACAGCTGATTGAGACATAAGGGTGGACACTCTTGGGGCTGAGAGGTTCGGTGAGGTTGGGTGAGCCAACGCAGACCCTTTCAAGTAATACTGCATGGTACCCATCCCATGGGTCCCAAATCTCCAGGTTCAAGGGCATCTTCCTACGTCGAAAACAGGCATGAGAAACCCAGAAGATGGTACACCGTGTGATCGGGAAAGGTTTCTAAAACGCACCTCATTTCTCATCTCCTTTGCTCGGGTTCGCCATTCCAGCCGATTTACTAGCCATCTCCCTCCTTGGAGAATCAGCACCTTTAACCTCCTGTTCCGTACAGGTTGCAATTTGTCCTGAGGATGAACGGGAAGAGGGGGAACCAATGAGAGACTAGCTCTAGGTGTTGGGACAGGCACAGGTCACTCTATTTTCCCATCAGGAAGAAGAATTAAGCACAAGCTCAGCCTGCCCCCCAGAACCAGAAGAGGGCCTGAAGCAATCCTGCGCTTTTGCAGCCAGCTCCCAAAAAAGCGAGTTGAAAAATGGAGCTCAGGGGCACTGCAATTCACAAACCTGCAGAGTTTTAAATGATACCTCTCGTCCACAAATATATTAAGGGAAGGCAACGAAGAGGCTTTGAAAGCAAGGCAGAATTGCAGGAAACAGATTTCAGGAGGTAGATTCGAATCGCCTTGAAAGCACATGAAAAGCGGCAAAACGTGGACAATGATGCCCTTGGCCAAAAAGGGCGTATGCGTTTTTTCCTGAATATATTCAGGAAAAAACGCATACGCCCTTTTTGGCCAACCAAGCAACCTGGAAAGGCCAATCAGCGCTCCAAAGAAGTCTCGCTTCCCAGCGGGCAAAAGGGCCATGCGGAAAAAAGTGTCCAAACCAGAAATGCAGGACCGGCCATGGAGAAATGGGAGCCTTGCTACGCTGATGGGTGGGATGTAAATTGCCAACAGCCACTCTGGAGAAGTGTACGGTGTGTTCTGAAACATCTAAAAAACACAGCTTGGAGAGCATAGGGCACTTCCACTCATGGGCGTATAAATTGGGAAAACTAAAAATCAGCAAGACACAGGCACCCCACAGTTTAGGGCTGCTCTGTTGACAAGAACCCCCACTTCATTACACCTTAAATATCCTAGGAAAGAGAAAAATGGATAAAGAAGTTGTGGTCCTCATGTACAATGGAATATCACTCAGCCATGAAATCCACGTCATAAGGCTAGTAGCAGCACGATGAGTGGATTTAGGTACGACGATTCTAAGTGAAATAAGTCACACAGAAAAAGACACTTATCATAAGATATCACTTAGAGAGGGAATGTAAAAACCGCCTACACTTGAACTGAATTACAAAACAGAACAGAGTCACACGTTTAGAAAACACACTATGGCTGCTGAACGGGAAAGGTGAGGTGGGGTGATGCATAAAACAAGGGTTTCAAATTAGCTCCGATACCGTTCCATAAACCCAATATGTAAGAGACAAGACCTATTCCTTTTTCAGTGAACTGGACTCAACACCCCCTATTCACCGCACAAGAATATAACTGACTAGTAAGAATCTTCAAACCTAAGTATTGATATCTCTCTGTAAGTGAGTCAAGGGGGTGTAAAGCGGCATAAACACAGCCGTGAAAAGCAGCTAAACCCCATTATAAAAATAAATTACTTTTCAAAACCCGTGAAACAAAGGCAGTGAAAGAGAGAGAAATTCTTACAAAATTCGTTCAGGGGCTGTGATGCAACCTGGATTGACCATATCTAGACCCACAGCTGATTGAGACATAAGGGTGGACACTCTTGGGGCTGAGAGGTTCGGTGAGGTTGGGTGAGCCAACGCAGACCCTTTCAAGTAATACTGCATGGTACCCATCCCATGGGTCCCAAATCTCCAGGTTCAAGGGCATCTTCCTACGTCGAAAACAGGCATGAGAAACCCAGAAGATGGTACACCGTGTGATCGGGAAAGGTTTCTAAAACGCACCTCATTTCTCATCTCCTTTGCTCGGGTTCGCCATTCCAGCCGATTTACTAGCCATCTCCCTCCTTGGAGAATCAGCACCTTTAACCTCCTGTTCCGTACAGGTTGCAATTTGTCCTGAGGATGAACGGGAAGAGGGGGAAACAATGAGAGACTAGCTCTAGGTGTTGGGACAGGCACAGGTCACTCTATTTTCCCATCAGGAAGAAGAATTAAGCACAAGCTCAGCCTGCCCCCCAGAACCAGAAGAGGGCCTGAAGCAATCCTGCGCTTTGGCGGCCAGCTCCCAAAAAAGCGAGTTGAAAAATGGAGCTCAGGGGCACTGCAATTCACAAACCTGCAGAGTTTTAAATGATACCTCTCGTCCACAAATATATTAAGGGAAGGCAACGAAGAGGCTTTGAAAGCAAGGCAGAATTGCAGGAAACAGATTTCAGGAGGTAGATTCGAATCGCCTTGAAAGCACATGAAAAGCGGCAAAACGTGGACAATGATGCCCTTGGCCAAAAAGGGCGTATGCGTTTTTTCCTGAATATATTCAGGAAAAAACGCATACGCCCTTTTTGGCCAACCAAGCAACCTGGAAAGGCCAATCAGCGCTCCAAAGAAGTCTCGCTTCCCAGCGGGCAAAAGGGCCATGCGGAAAAAAGTGTCCAAACCAGAAATGCAGGACCGGCCATGGAGAAATGGGAGCCTTGCTACGCTGATGGGTGGGATGTAAATTGCCAACAGCCACTCTGGAGAAGTGTACGGTGTGTTCTGAAACATCTAAAAAACACAGCTTGGAGAGCATAGGGCACTTCCACTCATGGGCGTATAAATTGGGAAAACTAAAAATCAGCAAGACACAGGCACCCCACAGTTTAGGGCTGCTCTGTTGACAAGAACCCCCACTTCATTACACCTTAAATATCCTAGGAAAGAGAAAAATGGATAAAGAAGTTGTGGTCCTCATGTACAATGGAATATCACTCAGCCATGAAATCCACGTCATAAGGCTAGTAGCAGCACGATGAGTGGATTTAGGTACGACGATTCTAAGTGAAATAAGTCACACAGAAAAAGACACTTATCATAAGATATCACTTAGAGAGGGAATGTAAAAACCGCCTACACTTGAACTGAATTACAAAACAGAACAGAGTCACACGTTTAGAAAACACACTATGGCTGCTGAACGGGAAAGGTGAGGTGGGGTGATGCATAAAACAAGGGTTTCAAATTAGCTCCGATACCGTTCCATAAACCCAATATGTAAGAGACAAGACCTATTCCTTTTTCAGTGAACTGGACTCAACACCCCCTATTCACCGCACAAGAATATATCTGACTAGTAAGAATCTTCAAACCTATGTATTGATATCTCTCTGTAAGTGAGTCAAGGGGGTGTAAAGCGGCATAAACACAGCCGTGAAAAGCAGCTAAACCCCATTATAAAAATAAATTACTTTTCAAAACCCGTGAAACAAAGGCAGTGAAAGAGAGAGAAATTCTTGCAAAATTCGTTCAGGGGCTGTGATGCAACCTGGATTGACCATATCTAGACCCACAGCTGATTGAGACATAAGGGTGGACACTCTTGGGGCTGAGAGGTTCGGTGAGGTTGGGTGAGCCAACGCAGACCCTTTCAAGTAATACTGCATGGTACCCATCCCATGGGTCCCAAATCTCCAGGTTCAAGGGCATCTTCCTACGTCGAAAACAGGCATGAGAAACCCAGAAGATGGTACACCGTGTGATCGGGAAAGGTTTCTAAAACGCACCTCATTTCTCATCTCCTTTGCTCGGGTTCGCCATTCCAGCCGATTTACTAGCCATCTCCCTCCTTGGAGAATCAGCACCTTTAACCTCCTGTTCCGTACAGGTTGCAATTTGTCCTGAGGATGAACGGGAAGAGGGGGAACCAATGAGAGACTAGCTCTAGGGGTTGGGACAGGCACAGGTCACTCTATTTTCCCATCAGGAAGAAGAATTAAGCACAAGCTCAGCCTGCCCCCCAGAACCAGAAGAGGGCCTGAAGCAATCCTGCGCTTTTGCGGCCAGCTCCCAAAAAAGCGAGTTGAAAAATGGAGCTCAGGGGCACTGCAATTCACAAACCTGCAGAGTTTTAAATGATACCTCTCGTCCACAAATATATTAAGGGAAGGCAACGAAGAGGCTTTGAAAGCAAGGCAGAATTGCAGGAAACAGATTTCAGGAGGTAGATTCGAATCGCCTTGAAAGCACATGAAAAGCGGCAAAACGTGGACAATGATGCCCTTGGCCAAAAAGGGCATATGCGTTTTTTCCTGAATATATTCAGGAAAAAACGCATACGCCCTTTTTGGCCAACCAAGCAACCTGGAAAGGCCAATCAGCGCTCCAAAGAAGTCTCGCTTCCCAGCGGGCAAAAGGGCCATGCGGAAAAAAGTGTCCAAACCAGAAATGCAGGACCGGCCATGGAGAAATGGGAGCCTTGCTACGCTGATGGGTGGGATGTAAATTGCCAACAGCCACTCTGGAGAAGTGTACGGTGTGTTCTGAAACATCTAAAAAACACAGCTTGGAGAGCATAGGGCACGTCCACTCATGGGCGTATAAATTGGGAAAACTAAAAATCAGCAAGACACAGGCACCCCAAAGTTTAGGGCTGCTCTGTTGACAAGAACCCCCACTTCATTACACCTTAAATATCCTAGGAAAGCGAAAAATGAATAAAGAAGTTGTGGTCCTCATGTACAATGGAATATCACTCAGCCATGAAATCCACGTCATAAGGCTAGTAGCAGAACGATGAGTGGATTTAGGTACGACGATTCTAAGTGAAATAAGTCACACAGAAAAAGACACTTATCATAAGATATCACTTAGAGAGGGAATGTAAAAACCGCTACACTTGAACTGAATTACAAAACAGAACAGAGTCACACGTTCAGAAAACACACTATGGCTGCTGAACGGGAAAGGTGAGGTGGGGTGATGCATAAAACAAGGGTTTCAAATTAGCTCCGATACCGTTCCATAAACCCAATATGTAAGAGACAAGACCTATTCCTTTTTCAGTGAACTGGACTCAACACCCCCTATTCACCGCACAAGAATATATCTGACTAGTAAGAATCTTCAAACCTATGTATTGATATCTCTCCGTAAGTGAGTCAAGGGGGTGTTAAGCGGCATAAACACAGCCGTGAAAAGCAGCTAAACCCCATTATAAAAATAAATTACTTTTCAAAACCCGTGAAACAAAGGCAGTGAAAGAGAGAGAAATTCTTACAAAATTCGTTCAGGGGCTGTGATGCAACCTGGATTGACCATATCTAGACCCACAGCTGATTGAGACATAAGGGTGGACACTCTTGGGGCTGAGAGGTTCGGTGAGGTTGGGTGAGCCAACGCAGACCCTTTCAAGTAATACTGCATGGTACCCATCCCATGGGTCCCAAATCTCCAGGTTCAATGGCATCTTCCTACGTCGAAAACAGGCATGAGAAACCCAGAAGATGGTACACCGTGTGATCGGGAAAGGTTTCTAAAACGCACCTCATTTCTCATCTCCTTTGCTCGGGTTCGCCATTCCAGCCGATTTACTAGCCATCTCCCTCCTTGGAGAATCAGCACCTTTAACCTCCTGTTCCGTACAGGTTGCAATTTGTCCTGAGGATGAACGGGAAGAGGGGGAACCAATGAGAGACTAGCTCTAGGGGTTGGGACAGGCACAGGTCACTCTATTTTCCCATCAGGAAGAAGAATTAAGCACAAGCTCAGCCTGCCCCCCAGAACCAGAAGAGGGCCTGAAGCAATCCTGCGCTTTTGCGGCCAGCTCCCAAAAAAGCGAGTTGAAAAATGGAGCTCAGGGGCACTGCAATTCACAAACCTGCAGAGTTTTAAATGATACCTCTCGTCCACAAATATATTAAGGGAAGGCAACGAAGAGGCTTTGAAAGCAAGGCAGAATTGCAGGAAACAGATTTCAGGAGGTAGATTCGAATCGCCTTGAAAGCACATGAAAAGCGGCAAAACGTGGACAATGATGCCCTTGGCCAAAAAGGGCGTATGCGTTTTTTCCTGAATATATTCAGGAAAAAACGCATACGCCCTTTTTGGCCAACCAAGCAACCTGGAAAGGCCAATCAGCGCTCCAAAGAAGTCTCGCTTCCCAGCGGGCAAAAGGGCCATGCGGAAAAAAGTGTCCAAACCAGAAATGCAGGACCGGCCATGGAGAAATGGGAGCCTTGCTACGCTGATGGGTGGGATGTAAATTGCCAACAGCCACTCTGGAGAAGTGTACGGTGTGTTCTGAAACATCTAAAAAACACAGCTTGGAGAGCATAGGGCACTTCCACTCATGGGCGTATAAATTGGGAAAACTAAAAATCAGCACGACACAGGCACCCCACAGTTTAGGGCTGCTCTGTTGACAAGAACCCCCACTTCATTATACCTTAAATATCCTAGGAAAGAGAAAAATGGATAAAGAAGTTGTGGTCCTCATGTACAATGGAATATCACTCAGCCATGAAATCCACGTCATAAGGCTAGTAGCAGCACGATGAGTGGATTTAGGTACGACGATTCTAAGTGAAATAAGTCACACAGAAAAAGACACTTATCATAAGATATCACTTAGAGAGGGAATGTAAAAACCGCCTACACTTGAACTGAATTACAAAACAGAACAGAGTCACACGTTTAGAAAACACACTATGGCTGCTGAACGGGAAAGGTGAGGTGGGGTGATGCATAAAACAAGGGTTTCAAATTAGCTCCGATACCGTTCCATAAACCCAATATGTAAGAGACAAGACCTATTCCTTTTTCAGTGAACTGGACTCAACACCCCCTATTCACCGCACAAGAATATATCTGACTAGTAAGAATCTTCAAACCTATGTATTGATATCTCTCTGTAAGTGAGTCAAGGGGGTGTAAAGCGGCATAAACACAGCCGTGAAAAGCAGCTAAACCCCATTATAAAAATAAATTACTTTTCAAAACCCGTGAAACAAAGGCAGTGAAAGAGAGAGAAATTCTTGCAAAATTCGTTCAGGGGCTGTGATGCAACCTGGATTGACCATATCTAGACCCACAGCTGATTGAGACATAAGGGTGGACACTCTTGGGGCTGAGAGGTTCGGTGAGGTTGGGTGAGCCAACGCAGACCCTTTCAAGTAATACTGCATGGTACCCATCCCATGGGTCCCAAATCTCCAGTTTCAAGGGCATCTTCCTACGTCGAAAACAGGCATGAGAAACCCAGAAGATGGTACACCGTGTGATCGGGAAAGGTTTCTAAAACGCACCTCATTTCTCATCTCCTTTGCTCGGGTTCGCCATTCCAGCCGATTTACTAGCCATCTCCCTCCTTGGAGAATCAGCACCTTTAACCTCCTGTTCCGTACAGGTTGCAATTTGTCCTGAGGATGAACGGGAAGAGGGGGAACCAATGAGAGACTAGCTCTAGGGGTTGGGACAGGCACAGGTCACTCTATTTTCCCATCAGGAAGAAGAATTAAGCACAAGCTCAGCCTGCCCCCCAGATCCAGAAGAGGGCCTGAAGCAATCCTGCGCTTTTGCGGCCAGCTCCCAAAAAAGCGAGTTGAAAAATGGAGCTCAGGGGCACTGCAATTCACAAACCTGCAGAGTTTTAAATGATACCTCTCGTCCACAAATATATTAAGGGAAGGCAACGAAGAGGCTTTGAAAGCAAGGCAGAATTGCAGGAAACAGATTTCAGGAGGTAGATTCGAATCGCCTTGAAAGCACATGAAAAGCGGCAAAACGTGGACAATGATGCCCTTGGCCAAAAAGGGCGTATGCGTTTTTTCCTGAATATATTCAGGAAAAAACGCATACGCCCTTTTTGGCCAACCAAGCAACCTGGAAAGGCCAATCAGCGCTCCAAAGAAGGCTCGCTTCCCAGCGGGCAAAAGGGCCATGCGGAAAAAAGTGTCCAAACCAGAAATGCAGGACCGGCCATGGAAAAATGGGAGCATTGCTACGCTGATGGGTGGGATGTAAATTGCCAACAGCCACTCTGGAGAAGTGTACGGTGTGTTCTGAAACATCTAAAAAACACAGCTTGGAGAGCATAGGGCACTTCCACTCATGGGCGTATAAATTGGGAAAACTAAAAATCAGCAAGACACAGGCACCCCAAAGTTTAGGGCTGCTCTGTTGACAAGAACCCCCACTTCATTACACCTTAAATATCCTAGGAAAGAGAAAAATGGATAAAGAAGTGGTGGTCCTCATGTACAATGGAATATCACTCAGCCATGAAATCCACGTCATAAGGCTAGTAGCAGCACGATGAGTGGATTTAGGTACGACGATTCTAAGTGAAATAAGTCACACAGAAAAAGACACTTATCATAAGATATCACTTAGAGAGGGAATGTAAAAACCGCTACACTTGAACTGAATTACAAAACAGAACAGAGTCACACGTTCAGAAAACACACTATGGCTGCTGAACGGGAAATGTGAGGTGGGGTGATGCATAAAACAAGGGTTTCAAATTAGCTCCGATACCGTTCCATAAACCCAATATGTAAGAGACAAGACCTATTCCTTTTTCAGTGAACTGGACTCAACACCCCCTATTCACCGCACAAGAATATATCTGACTAGTAAGAATCTTCAAACCTATGTATTGATATCTCTCTGTAAGTGAGTCAAGGGGGTGTAAAGCGGCATAAACACAGCCGTGAAAAGCAGCTAAACCCCATTATAAAAATAAATTACTTTTCAAAACCCGTGAAACAAAGGCAGTGAAAGAGAGAGAAATTCTTACAAAATTCGTTCAGGGGCTGTGATGCAACCTGGATTGACCATATCTAGACCCACAGCTGATTGAGACATAAGGGTGGACACTCTTGGGGCTGAGAGGTTCGGTGAGGTTGGGTGAGCCAACGCAGACCCTTTCAAGTAATACTGCATGGTACCCATCCCATGGGTCCCAAATCTCCAGGTTCAAGGGCATCTTCCTACGTCGAAAACAGGCATGAGAAACCCAGAAGATGGTACACCGTGTGATCGGGAAAGGTTTCTAAAACGCACCTCATTTCTCATCTCCTTTGCTCGGGTTCGCCATTCCAGCCGATTTACTAGCCATCTCCCTCCTTGGAGAATCAGCACCTTTAACCTCCTGTTCCGTACAGGTTGCAATTTGTCCTGAGGATGAACGGGAAGAGGGGGAACCAATGAGAGACTAGCTCTAGGTGTTGGGACAGGCACAGGTCACTCTATTTTCCCATCAGGAAGAAGAATTAAGCACAAGCTCAGCCTGCCCCCCAGAACCAGAAGAGGGCCTGAAGCAATCCTGCGCTTTTGCGGCCAGCTCCCAAAAAAGCGAGTTGAAAAATGGAGCTCAGGGACACTGCAATTCACAAACCTGCAGAGTTTTAAATGATACCTCTCGTCCACAAATATATTAAGGGAAGGCAACGAAGAGGCTTTGAAAGCAAGGCAGAATTGCAGGAAACAGATTTCAGGAGGTAGATTCGAATCGCCTTGAAAGCACATGAAAAGCGGCAAAACGTGGACAATGATGCCCTTGGCCAAAAAGGGCGTATGCGTTTTTTCCTGAATATATTCAGGAAAAAACGCATACGCCCTTTTTGGCCAACCAAGCAACCTGGAAAGGCCAATCAGCGCTCCAAAGAAGTCTCGCTTCCCAGCGGGCAAAAGGGCCATGCGGAAAAAAGTGTCCAAACCAGAAATGCAGGACCGGCCATGGAGAAATGGGAGCCTTACTACGCTGATGGGTGGGATGTAAATTGCCAACAGCCACTCTGGAGAAGTGTACGGTGTGTTCTGAAACATCTAAAAAACACAGCTTGGAGAGCATAGGGCACTTCCACTCATGGGCGTATAAATTGGGAAAACTAAAAATCAGCAAGACACAGGCACCCCAAAGTTTAGGGCTTCTCTGTTGACAAGAACCCCCACTTCATTACACCTTAAATATCCTAGGAAAGAGAAAAATGGATAAAGAAGTTGTGGTCCTCATGTACAATGGAATATCACTCAGCCAGGAAATCCACGTCATAAGGCTAGTAGCAGCACGATGAGTGGATTTAGGTACGACGATTCTAAGTGAAATAAGTCACACAGAGAAAGACACTTATCATAAGATATCACTTAGAGAGGGAATGTAAAAACCGCTACACTTGAACTGAATTACAAAACAGAACAGAGTCACACGTTCAGAAAACACACTATGGCTGCTGAACGGGAAAGGTGAGGTGGGGTGATGCATAAAACAAGGGTTTCAAATTAGCTCAGATACCGTTCCATAAACCCAATATGTAAGAGACAAGACCTATTCCTTTTTCAGTGAACTGGACTCAACACCCCCTATTCATCGCACAAGAATATATCTGACTAGTAAGAATCTTCAAACCTATGTATTGATATCTCTCTGTAAGTGAGTCAAGGGGGTGTAAAGCGGCATAAACACAGCCGAGAAAAGCAGCTACACCCCATTATAAAAATAAATTACTTTTCAAAACCCGTGAAACAAAGGCAGTGAAAGAGAGAGAAATTCTTACAAAATTCGTTCAGGGGCTGTGATGCAACCTGGATTGACCATATCTAGACCCACAGCTGATTGAGACATAAGGGTGGACACTCTTGTGGCTGAGAGGTTCGGTGAGGTTGGGTGAGCCAACGTAGACCCTTTCAAGTAATACTGCATGGTACCCATCCCATGGGTCCCAAATCTCCAGGTTCAAGGGCATCTTCCTACGTCGAAAACAGGCATGAGAAACCCAGAAGATGGTACACCGTGTGATCGGGAAAGGTTTCTAAAACGCACCTCATTTCTCATCTCCTTTGCTCGGGTTCGCCATTCCAACCGATTTACTAGCCATCTCCCTCCTTGGAGAATCAGCACCTTTAACCTACTGTTCCGTACAGGTTGCAATTTGTCCTGAGGATGAACGGGAAGAGGGGGAACCAATGAGAGACTAGCTCTAGGTGTTGGGACAGGCACAGGTCACTCTATTTTCCCATCAGGAAGAAGAATTAAGCACAAGCTCAGCCTGCCCCCCAGAACGAGAAGAGGGCCTGAAGCAATCCTGCGCTTTTGCGGCCAGCTCCCAAAAACGCGAGTTGAAAAATGGAGCTCAGGGGCACTGCAATTCACAAACCTGCAGAGTTTTAAATGATACCTCTCGTCCACAAATATATTAAGGGAAGGCAACGAAGAGGCTTTGAAAGCAAGGCAGAATTGCAAGAAACAGATTTCAGGAGGTAGATTCGAATCGCCTTGAAAGCACATGAAAAGCGGCAAAACGTGGACAATGATGCCCTTGGCCAAAAAGGGCGTATGCGTTTTTTCCTGAATATATTCAGGAAAAAACGCATACGCCCTTTTTGGCCAACCAAGCAACCTGGAAAGGCCAATCAGCGCTCCAAAGAAGTCTCGCTTCCCAGCGGGCAAAAGGGCCATGCGGAAAAAAGTGTCCAAACCAGAAATGCAGGACCGGCCATGGAGAAATGGGAGCCTTGCTACGCTGATGGGTGGGATGTAAATTGCCAACAGCCACTCTGGAGAAGTGTACGGTGTGTTCTGAAACATCTAAAAAACACAGCTTGGAGAGCATAGGGCACTTCCACTCATGGGCGTATAAATTGGGAAAACTAAAAATCAGCAAGACACAGGCACCCCAAAGTTTAGGGCTGCTCTGTTGACAAGAACCCCCACTTCATTACACCTTAAATATCCTAGGAAAGAGAAAAATGGATAAAGAAGTTGTGGTCCTCATGTACAATGGAATATCACTCAGCCAGGAAATCCACGTCATAAGGCTAGTAGCAGCACGATGAGTGGATTTAGGTACGACGATTCTAAGTGAAATAAGTCACACAGAGAAAGACACTTATCATAAGATATCACTTAGAGAGGGAATGTAAAAACCGCTACACTTGAACTGAATTACAAAACAGAACAGAGTCACACGTTCAGAAAACACACTATGGCTGCTGAACGGGAAAGGTGAGGTGGGGTGATGCATAAAACAAGGGTTTCAAATTAGCTCAGATACCGTTCCATAAACCCAATATGTAAGAGACAAGACCTATTCCTTTCTCAGTGAACTGGACTCAACACCCCCTATTCATCGCACAAGAATATATCTGACTAGTAAGAATCTTCAAACCTATGTATTGATATCTCTCTGTAAGTGAGTCAAGGGGGTGTAAAGCGGCATAAACACAGCCGTGAAAAGCAGCTACACCCCATTATAAAAATAAATTACTTTTCAAAACCCGTGAAACAAAGGCAGTGAAAGAGAGAGAAATTCTTACAAAATTCGTTCAGGGGCTGTGATGCAACCTGGATTGACCATATCTAGACCCACAGCTGATTGAGACATAAGGGTGGACACTCTTGTGGCTGAGAGGTTCGGTGAGGTTGGGTGAGCCAACGTAGACCCTTTCAAGTAATACTGCATGGTACCCATCCCAAGGGTCCCAAATCTCCAGGTTCAAGGGCATCTTCCTACGTCGAAAACAGGCATGAGAAACCCAGAAGATGGTACACCGTGTGATCGGGAAAGGTTTCTAAAACGCACCTCATTTCTCATCTCCTTTGCTCGGGTTCGCCATTCCAACCGATTTACTAGCCATCTCCCTCCTTGGAGAATCAGCACCTTTAACCTACTGTTCCGTACAGGTTGCAATTTGTCCTGAGGATGAACGGGAAGAGGGGGAACCAATGAGAGACTAGCTCTAGGTGTTGGGACAGGCACAGGTCACTCTATTTTCCCATCAGGAAGAAGAATTAAGCACAAGCTCAGCCTGCCCCCCAGAACGAGAAGAGGGCCTGAAGCAATCCTGCGCTTTTGCGGCCAGCTCCCAAAAACGCGAGTTGAAAAATGGAGCTCAGGGGCACTGCAATTCACAAACCTGCAGAGTTTTAAATGATACCTCTCGTCCACAAATATATTAAGGGAAGGCAACGAAGAGGCTTTGAAAGCAAGGCAGAATTGCAAGAAACAGATTTCAGGAGGTAGATTCGAATCGCCTTGAAAGCACATGAAAAGCGGCAAAACGTGGACAATGATGCCCTTGGCCAAAAAGGGCGTATGCGTTTTTTCCTGAATATATTCAGGAAAAAACGCATACGCCCTTTTTGGCCAACCAAGCAACCTGGAAAGGCCAATCAGCGCTCCAAAGAAGTCTCGCTTCCCAGCGGGCAAAAGGGCCATGCGGAAAAAAGTGTCCAAACCAGAAATGCAGGACCGGCCATGGAGAAATGGGAGCCTTGCTACGCTGATGGGTGGGATGTAAATTGCCAACAGCCACTCTGGAGAAGTGTACGGTGTGTTCTGAAACATCTAAAAAACACAGCTTGGAGAGCATAGGGCACTTCCACTCATGGGCGTATAAATTGGGAAAACTAAAAATCAGCAAGACAGAGGCACCCCAAAGTTTAGGGCTGCTCTGTTGACAAGAACCCCCACTTCATTACACCTTAAATATCCTAGGAAAGCGAAAAATGAATAAAGAAGTTGTGGTCCTCATGTACAATGGAATATCACTCAGCCAGGAAATCCACGTCATAAGGCTAGTAGCAGCACGATGAGTGGATTTAGGTACGACGATTCTAAGTGAAATAAGTCACACAGAAAAAGACACTTATCATAAGATATCACTTAGAGAGGGAATGTAAAAACCGCTACACTTGAACTGAATTACAAAACAGAACAGAGTCACACGTTCAGAAAACACACTATGGCTGCTGAACGGGAAAGGTGAGGTGGGGTGATGCATAAAACAAGGGTTTCAAATTAGCTCAGATACCGTTCCATAAACCCAATATGTAAGAGACAAGACCTATTCCTTTTTCAGTGAACTGGACTCAACACCCCCTATTCACCGCACAAGAATATATCTGACTAGTAAGAATCTTCAAACCTATGTATTGATATCTCTCTGTAAGTGAGTCAAGGGGGTGTAAAGCGGCATAAACACAGCCGTGAAAAGCAGCTAAACCCCATTATAAAAATAAATTACTTTTCAAAACCCGTGAAACAAAGGCAGTGAAAGAGAGAGAAATTCTTACAAAATTCGTTCAGGGGCTGTGATGCAACCTGGATTGACCATATCTAGACCCACAGCTGATTGAGACATAAGGGTGGACACTCTTGGGGCTGAGAGGTTCGGTGAGGTTGGGTGAGCCAACGCAGACCCTTTCAAGTAATACTGCATGGTACCCATCCCATGGGTCCCAAATCTCCAGGTTCAAGGGCATCTTCCTACGTCGAAAACAGGCATGAGAAACCCAGAAGATGGTACACCGTGTGATCGGGAAAGGTTTCTAAAACGCACCTCATTTCTCATCTCCTTTGCTCGGGTTCGCCATTCCAGCCGATTTACTAGCCATCTCCCTCCTTGGAGAATCAGGACCTTTAACCTCCTGTTCCATACAGGTTGCAATTTGTCCTGAGGATGAACGGGAAGAGGGGGAACCAATGAGAGACTAGCTCTAGGTGTTGGGACAGGCACAGGTCACTCTATTTTCCCATCAGGAAGAAGAATTAAGCACAAGCTCAGCCTGCCCCCCAGAACCAGAAGAGGGCCTGAAGCAATCCTGCGCTTTTGCGGCCAGCTCCCAAAAAAGCGAGTTGAAAAATGGAGCTCAGGGGCACTGCAATTCACAAACCTGCAGAGTTTTAAATGATACCTCTCGTCCACAAATATATTAAGGGAAGGCAACGAAGAGGCTTTGAAAGCAAGGCAGAATTGCAGGAAACAGATTTCAGGAGGTAGATTCGAATCGCCTTGAAAGCACATGAAAAGCGGCAAAACGTGGACAATGATGCCCTTGGCCAAAAAGGGCGTATGCGTTTTTTCCTGAATATATTCAGGAAAAAACGCATACGCCCTTTTTGGCCAACCAAGCAACCTGGAAAGGCCAATCAGCGCTCCAAAGAAGTCTCGCTTCCCAGCGGGCAAAAGGGCCATGCGGAAAAAAGTGTCCAAACCAGAAATGCAGGACCGGCCATGGAAAAATGGGAGCATTGCTACGCTGATGGGTGGGATGTAAATTGCCAACAGCCACTCTGGAGAAGTGTACGGTGTGTTCTGAAACATCTAAAAAACACAGCTTGGAGAGCATAGGGCACTTCCACTCATGGGCGTATAAATTGGGAAAACTAAAAATCAGCAAGAAACAGGCACCCCAAAGTTTAGGGCTGCTCTGTTGACAAGAACCCCCACTTCATTACACCTTAAATATCCTAGGAAAGAGAAAAATGGATAAAGAAGTGGTGGTCCTCATGTACAATGGAATATCACTCAGCCATGAAATCCACGTCATAAGGCTAGTAGCAGCACGATGAGTGGATTTAGGTACGACGATTCTAAGTGAAATAAGTCACACAGAAAAAGACACTTATCATAAGATATCACTTAGAGAGGGAATGTAAAAACCGCTACACTTGAACTGAATTACAAAACAGAACAGAGTCACACGTTCAGAAAACACACTATGGCTGCTGAACGGGAAAGGTGAGGTGGGGTGATGCATAAAACAAGGGTTTCAAATTAGCTCCGATACCGTTCCATAAACCCAATATGTAAGAGACAAGACCTATTCCTTTTTCAGTGAACTGGACTCAACACCCCCTATTCACCGCACAAGAATATATCTGACTAGTAAGAATCTTCAAACCTATGTATTGATATCTCTCTGTAAGTGAGTCAAGGGGGTGTAAAGCGGCATAAACACAGCCGTGAAAAGCAGCTAAACCCCATTATAAAAATAAATTACTTTTCAAAACCCGTGAAACAAAGGCAGTGAAAGAGAGAGAAATTCTTACAAAATTCGTTCAGGGGCTGTGATGCAACCTGGATTGACCATATCTAGACCCACAGCTGATTGAGACATAAGGGTGGACACTCTTGGGGCTGAGAGGTTCGGTGAGGTTGGGTGAGCCAACGCAGACCCTTTCAAGTAATACTGCATGGTACCCATCCCATGGGTCCCAAATCTCCAGGTTCAAGGGCATCTTCCTACGTCGAAAACAGGCATGAGAAGCCCAGAAGATGGTACACCGTGTGATCGGGAAAGGTTTCTAAAACGCACCTCATTTCTCATCTCCTTTGCTCGGGTTCGCCATTCCAGCCGATTTACTAGCCATCTCCCTCCTTGGAGAATCAGCACCTTTAACCTCCTGTTCCGTACAGGTTGCAATTTGTCCTGAGGATGAACGGGAAGAGGGGGAACCAATGAGAGACTAGCTCTAGGTGTTGGGACAGGCACAGGTCACTCTATTTTCCCATCAGGAAGAAGAATTAAGCACAAGCTCAGCCTGCCCCCCAGAACCAGAAGAGGGCCTGAAGCAATCCTGCGCTTTTGCGGCCAGCTCCCAAAAAAGCGAGTTGAAAAATGGAGCTCAGGGACACTGCAATTCACAAACCTGCAGAGTTTTAAATGATACCTCTCGTCCACAAATATATTAAGGGAAGGCAACGAAGAGGCTTTGAAAGCAAGGCAGAATTGCAGGAAACAGATTTCAGGAGGTAGATTCGAATCGCCTTGAAAGCACATGAAAAGCGGCAAAACGTGGACAATGATGCCCTTGGCCAAAAAGGGCGTATGCGTTTTTTCCTGAATATATTCAGGAAAAAACGCATACGCCCTTTTTGGCCAACCAAGCAACCTGGAAAGGCCAATCAGCGCTCCAAAGAAGTCTCGCTTCCCAGCGGGCAAAAGGGCCATGCGGAAAAAAGTGTCCAAACCAGAAATGCAGGACCGGCCATGGAGAAATGGGAGCCTTACTACGCTGATGGGTGGGATGTAAATTGCCAACAGCCACTCTGGAGAAGTGTACGGTGTGTTCTGAAACATCTAAAAAACACAGCTTGGAGAGCATAGGGCACTTCCACTCATGGGCGTATAAATTGGGAAAACTAAAAATCAGCAAGACACAGGCACCCCAAAGTTTAGGGCTGCTCTGTTGACAAGAACCCCCACTTCATTACACCTTAAATATCCTAGGAAAGAGAAAAATGGATAAAGAAGTTGTGGTCCTCATGTACAATGGAATATCACTCAGCCAGGAAATCCACGTCATAAGGCTAGTAGCAGCACGATGAGTGGATTTAGGTACGACGATTCTAAGTGAAATAAGTCACACAGAGAAAGACACTTATCATAAGATATCACTTAGAGAGGGAATGTAAAAACCGCTACACTTGAACTGAATTACAAAACAGAACAGAGTCACACGTTCAGAAAACACACTATGGCTGCTGAACGGGAAAGGTGAGGTGGGGTGATGCATAAAACAAGGGTTTCAAATTAGCTCAGATACCGTTCCATAAACCCAATATGTAAGAGACAAGACCTATTCCTTTTTCAGTGAACTGGACTCAACACCCCCTATTCATCGCACAAGAATATATCTGACTAGTAAGAATCTTCAAACCTATGTATTGATATCTCTCTGTAAGTGAGTCAAGGGGGTGTAAAGCGGCATAAACACAGCCGTGAAAAGCAGCTACACCCCATTATAAAAATAAATTACTTTTCAAAACCCGTGAAACAAAGGCAGTGAAAGAGAGAGAAATTCTTACAAAATTCGTTCAGGGGCTGTGATGCAACCTGGATTGACCATATCTAGACCCACAGCTGATTGAGACATAAGGGTGGACACTCTTGGGGCTGAGAGGTTCGGTGAGGTTGGGTGAGCCAACACAGACCCTTTCAAGTAATACTGCATGGTACCCATCCCATGGGTCCCAAATCTCCAGGTTCAAGGGCATCTTCCTACGTCGAAAACAGGCATGAGAAACCCAGAAGATGGTACACCGTGTGATCGGGAAAGGTTTCTAAAACGCACCTCATTTCTCATCTCCTTTGCTCGGGTTCGCCATTCCAGCCGATTTACTAGCCATCTCCCTCCTTGGAGAATCAGCACCTTTAACCTCCTGTTCCATACAGGTTGCAATTTGTCCTGAGGATGAACGGGAAGAGGGGGAACCAATGAGAGACTAGCTCTAGGTGTTGGGACAGGCACAGGTCACTCTATTTTCCCATCAGGAAGAAGAATTAAGCACAAGCTCAGCCTGCCCCCCAGAACCAGAAGAGGGCCGGAAGCAATCCTGCGCTTTTGCGGCCAGCTCCCAAAAAAGCGAGTTGAAAAATGGAGCTCAGGGGCACTGCAATTCACAAACCTGCAGAGTTTTAAATGATACCTCTCGTCCACAAATATATTAAGGGAAGGCAACGAAGAGGCTTTGAAAGCAAGGCAGAATTGCAGGAAACAGATTTCAGGAGGTAGATTCGAATCGCCTTGAAAGCACATGAAAAGCGGCAAAACGTGGACAATGATGCCCTTGGCCAAAAAGGGCGTATGCGTTTTTTCCTGAATATATTCAGGAAAAAACGCATACGCCCTTTTTGGCCAACCAAGCAACCTGGAAAGGCCAATCAGCGCTCCAAAGAAGTCTCGCTTCCCAGCGGGCAAAAGGGCCATGCGGAAAAAAGTGTCCAAACCAGAAATGCAGGACCGGCCATGGAGAAATGGGAGCCTTGCTACGCTGATGGGTGGGATGTAAATTGCCAACAGCCACTCTGGAGAAGTGTACGGTGTGTTCTGAAACATCTAAAAAACACAGCTTGGAGAGCATAGGGCACTTCCACTCATGGGCGTATAAATTGGGAAAACTAAAAATCAGCAAGACACAGGCACCCCAAAGTTTAGGGCTGCTCTGTTGACAAGAACCCCCACTTCATTACACCTTAAATATCCTAGGAAAGAGAAAAATGGATAAAGAAGTTGTGGTCCTCATGTACAATGGAATATCACTCAGCCAGGAAATCCACGTCATAAGGCTAGTAGCAGCACGATGAGTGGATTTAGGTACGACGATTCTAAGTGAAATAAGTCACACAGAGAAAGACACTTATCATAAGATATCACTTAGAGAGGGAATGTAAAACCGCTACACTTGAACTGAATTACAAAACAGAACAGAGTCACACGTTCAGAAAACACACTATGGCTGCTGAACGGGAAAGGTGAGGTGGGGTGATGCATAAAACAAGGGTTTCAAATTAGCTCAGATACCGTTCCATAAACCCAATATGTAAGAGACAAGACCTATTCCTTTTTCAGTGAACTGGACTCAACACCCCCTATTCATCGCACAAGAATATATCTGACTAGTAAGAATCTTCAAACCTATGTATTGATATCTCTCTGTAATTGAGTCAAGGGGGTGTAAAGCGGCATAAACACAGCCGTGAAAAGCAGCTACACCCCATTATAAAAATAAATTACTTTTCAAAACCCGTGAAACAAAGGCAGTGAAAGAGAGAGAAATTCTTACAAAATTCGTTCAGGGGCTGTGATGCAACCTGGATTGACCATATCTAGACCCACAGCTGATTGAGACATAAGGGTGGACACTCTTGGGGCTGAGAGGTTCGGTGAGGTTGGGTGAGCCAACGTAGACCCTTTCAAGTAATACTGCATGGTACCCATCCCATGGGTCCCAAATCTCCAGGTTCAAGGGCATCTTCCTACGTCGAAAACAGGCATGAGAAACCCAGAAGATGGTACACCGTGTGATCGGGAAAGGTTTCTAAAACGCACCTCATTTCTCATCTCCTTTGCTCGGGTTCGCCATTCCAACCGATTTACTAGCCATCTCCCTCCTTGGAGAATCAGCACCTTTAACCTACTGTTCCGTACAGGTTGCAATTTGTCCTGAGGATGAACGGGAAGAGGGGGAACCAATGAGAGACTAGCTCTAGGTGTTGGGACAGGCACAGGTCACTCTATTTTCCCATCAGGAAGAAGAATTAAGCACAAGCTCAGCCTGCCCCCCAGAACGAGAAGAGGGCCTGAAGCAATCCTGCGCTTTTGCGGCCAGCTCCCAAAAACGCGAGTTGAAAAATGGAGCTCAGGGGCACTGCAATTCACAAACCTGCAGAGTTTTAAATGATACCTCTCGTCCACAAATATATTAAGGGAAGGCAACGAAGAGGCTTTGAAAGCAAGGCAGAATTGCAGGAAACAGATTTCAGGAGGTAGATTCGAATCGCCTTGAAAGCACATGAAAAGCGGCAAAACGTGGACAATGATGCCCTTGGCCAAAAAGGGCGTATGCGTTTTTTCCTGAATATATTCAGGAAAAAACGCATACGCCCTTTTTGGCCAACCAAGCAACCTGGAAAGGCCAATCAGCGCTCCAAAGAAGTCTCGCTTCCCAGCGGGCAAAAGGGCCATGCGGAAAAAAGTGTCCAAACCAGAAATGCAGGACCGGCCATGGAGAAATGGGAGCCTTGCTACGCTGATGGGTGGGATGTAAATTGCCAACAGCCACTCTGGAGAAGTGTACGGTGTGTTCTGAAACATCTAAAAAACACAGCTTGGAGAGCATAGGGCACTTCCACTCATGGGCGTATAAATTGGGAAAACTAAAAATCAGCAAGACACAGGCACCCCAAAGTTTAGGGCTGTTCTGTTGACAAGAACCCCCACTTCATTACACCTTAAATATCCTAGGAAAGCGAAAAATGAATAAAGAAGTTGTGGTCCTCATGTACAATGGAATATCACTCAGCCAGGAAATCCACGTCATAAGGCTAGTAGCAGCACGATGAGTGGATTTAGGTACGACGATTCTAAGTGAAATAAGTCACACAGAAAAAGACACTTATCATAAGATATCACTTAGAGAGGGAATGTAAAAACCGCTACACTTGAACTGAATTACAAAACAGAACAGAGTCACACGTTCAGAAAACACACTATGGCTGCTGAACGGGAAAGGTGAGGTGGGGTGATGCATAAAACAAGGGTTTCAAATTAGCTCAGATACCGTTCCATAAACCCAATATGTAAGAGACAAGACCTATTCCTTTTTCAGTGAACTGGACTCAACACCCCCTATTCACCGCACAAGAATATATCTGACTAGTAAGAATCTTCAAACCTATGTATTGATATCTCTCTGTAAGTGAGTCAAGGGGGTGTAAAGCGGCATAAACACAGCCGTGAAAAGCAGCTAAACCCCATTATAAAAATAAATTACTTTTCAAAACCCGTGAAACAAAGGCAGTGAAAGAGAGAGAAATTCTTACAAAATTCGTTCAGGGGCTGTGATGCAACCTGGATTGACCATATCTAGACCCACAGCTGATTGAGACATAAGGGTGGACACTCTTGGGGCTGAGAGGTTCGGTGAGGTTGGGTGAGCCAACACAGACCCTTTCAAGTAATACTGCATGGTACCCATCCCATGGGTCCCAAATCTCCAGGTTCAAGGGCATCTTCCTACGTCGAAAACAGGCATGAGAAACCCAGAAGATGGTACACCGTGTGATCGGGAAAGGTTTCTAAAACGCACCTCATTTCTCATCTCCTTTGCTCGGGTTCGCCATTCCAGCCGATTTACTAGCCATCTCCCTCCTTGGAGAATCAGCACCTTTAACCTCCTGTTCCATACAGGTTGCAATTTGTCCTGAGGATGAACGGGAAGAGGGGGAACCAATGAGAGACTAGCTCTAGGTGTTGGGACAGGCACAGGTCACTCTATTTTCCCATCAGGAAGAAGAATTAAGCACAAGCTCAGCCTGCCCCCCAGAACCAGAAGAGGGCCTGAAGCAATCCTGCGCTTTTGCGGCCAGCTCCCAAAAAAGCGAGTTGAAAAATGGAGCTCAGGGGCACTGCAATTCACAAACCTGCAGAGTTTTAAATGATACCTCTCGTCCACAAATATATTAAGGGAAGGCAACGAAGAGGCTTTGAAAGCAAGGCAGAATTGCAGGAAACAGATTTCAGGAGGTAGATTCGAATCGCCTTGAAAGCACATGAAAAGCGGCAAAACGTGGACAATGATGCCCTTGGCCAAAAAGGGCGTATGCGTTTTTTCCTGAATATATTCAGGAAAAAACGCATACGCCCTTTTTGGCCAACCAAGCAACCTGGAAAGGCCAATCAGCGCTCCAAAGAAGTCTCGCTTCCCAGCGGGCAAAAGGGCCATGCGGAAAAAAGTGTCCAAACCAGAAATGCAGGACCGGCCATGGAGAAATGGGAGCCTTACTACGCTGATGGGTGGGATGTAAATTGCCAACAGCCACTCTGGAGAAGTGTACGGTGTGTTCTGAAACATCTAAAAAACACAGCTTGGAGAGCATAGGGCACTTCCACTCATGGGCGTATAAATTGGGAAAACTAAAAATCAGCAAGACACAGGCACCCCAAAGTTTAGGGCTGCTCTGTTGACAAGAACCCCCACTTCATTACACCTTAAATATCCTAGGAAAGAGAAAAATGGATAAAGAAGTTGTGGTCCTCATGTACAATGGAATATCACTCAGCCAGGAAATCCACGTCATAAGGCTAGTAGCAGCACGATGAGTGGATTTAGGTACGACGATTCTAAGTGAAATAAGTCACACAGAGAAAGACACTTATCATAAGATATCACTTAGAGAGGGAATGTAAAACCGCTACACTTGAACTGAATTACAAAACAGAACAGAGTCACACGTTCAGAAAACACACTATGGCTGCTGAACGGGAAAGGTGAGGTGGGGTGATGCATAAAACAAGGGTTTCAAATTAGCTCAGATACCGTTCCATAAACCCAATATGTAAGAGACAAGACCTATTCCTTTTTCAGTGAACTGGACTCAACACCCCCTATTCACCGCACAAGAATATATCTGACTAGTAAGAATCTTCAAACCTATGTATTGATATCTCTCTGTAAGTGAGTCAAGGGGGTGTAAAGCGGCATAAACACAGCCGTGAAAAGCAGCTAAACCCCATTATAAAAATAAATTACTTTTCAAAACCCGTGAAACAAAGGCAGTGAAAGAGAGAGAAATTCTTACAAAATTCGTTCAGGGGCTGTGATGCAACCTGGATTGACCATATCTAGACCCACAGCTGATTGAGACATAAGGGTGGACACTCTTGGGGCTGAGAGGTTCGGTGAGGTTGGGTGAGCCAACGCAGACCCTTTCAAGTAATACTGCATGGTACCCATCCCATGGGTCCCAAATCTCCAGGTTCAAGGGCATTTTCCTACGTCGAAAACAGGCATGAGAAACCCAGAAGATGGTACACCGTGTGATCGGGAAAGGTTTCTAAAACGCACCTCATTTCTCATCTCCTTTGCTCAGGTTCGCCATTCCAACCGATTTAATAGCCATCTCCCTCCTTGGAGAATCAGCACCTTTAACCTACTGTTCCGTACAGGTTGCAATTTGTCCTGAGGATGAACGGGAAGAGGGGGAACCAATGAGAGACTAGCTCTAGGTGTTGGGACAGGCACAGGTCACTCTATTTTCCCATCAGGAAGAAGAATTAAGCACAAGCTCAGCCTGCCCCCCAGAACCAGAAGAGGGCCGGAAGCAATCCTGCGCTTTTGCGGCCAGCTCCCAAAAAAGCGAGTTGAAAAATGGAGCTCAGGGGCACTGCAATTCACAAACCTGCAGAGTTTTAAATGATACCTCTCGTCCACAAATATATTAAGGGAAGGCAACGAAGAGGCTTTGAAAGCAAGGCAGAATTGCAGGAAACAGATTTCAGGAGGTAGATTCGAATCGCCTTGAAAGCACATGAAAAGCGGCAAAACGTGGACAATGATGCCCTTGGCCAAAAAGGGCGTATGCGTTTTTTCCTGAATATATTCAGGAAAAAACGCATACGCCCTTTTTGGCCAACCAAGCAACCTGGAAAGGCAAATCAGCGCTCCAAAGAAGTCTCGCTTCCCAGCGGGCAAAAGGGCCATGCGGAAAAAAGTATCCAAACCAGAAATGTAGGACCGGCCATGGAGAAATGGGAGCCTTGCTACGCTGATGGGTGGGATGTAAATTGCCAACAGCCACTCTGGAGAAGTGTACGGTGTGTTCTGAAACATCTAAAAAACACAGCTTGGAGAGCATAGGGCACTTCCACTCATGGGCGTATAAATTGGGAAAACTAAAAATCAGCAAGACACAGGCACCCCAAAGTTTAGGGCTGCTCTGTTGACAAGAACCCCCACTTCATTACACCTTAAATATCCTAGGAAAGAGAAAAATGGATAAAGAAGTTGTGGTCCTCATGTACAATGGAATATCACTCAGCCATGAAATCAACTACATAAGGCTAGAACCAGCACGATGAGAGGATTTAGGTACGACGATTCTAAGTGAAATAAGTCACACAGAAAAAGACACTTATCATAAGATATCACTTATAGAGGGAATGTAAAAACCGCTAAACTTGAACTGAATTGCAAAACAGAACAGAGTCACACGTTTAGAAAACACACTATGGCTGCTGAACGGGAAAGGTGAGGTGGGGTGATGCATAAAATAAGGGTTTCAAATGAGCTCAGATACCGTTCCATAAACCCAATATGTAACAGGCAAGAACTATTCCTTTTTCAGTGAACTGGACTCAACACCCCCTATTCACCGCACAAGAATATATCTGACTAGTAAGAATCTTCAAACCTATGTATTGATATCTCTCTGTAAGTGAGTCAAGGGGGTGTAAAGCGCCATAAACACAGCCGTGAAAAGCAGCTAAACCCCATTATAAAAATAAATTACTTTTCAAAACCAGTGAAACAAAGACAGTGAAAGACAGAGAAATTCTTACAAAATTCGTTCAGGGGCTGTGATGCAACCTGGATTGACCATATCTAGACCCACAGCTGATTGAGACATAAGGGTGGGCACTCTTGGGGCTGAGAGGTTCGGTGAGGTTGGGTGAGCCAACGCAGACCCTTTCAAGTAATACTGCATGGTACCCATCCCATGGGTCCCAAATCTCCAGGTTCAAGGGCATCTTCCTACGTCGAAAACAGGCATGAGAAACCCAGAAGATGGTACACCGTGTGATCGGGAAAGGTTTCTAAAACGCACCTCATTTCTCATCTCCTTTGCTCGGGTTCGCCATTCCAGCCGATTTACTAGCCATCTCCCTCCTTGGAGAATCAGCACCTTTAACCTCCTGTTCCGTACAGGTTGCAATTTGTCCTGAGGATGAACGGGAAGAGGGGGAACCAATGAGAGACTAGCTCTAGGTGTTGGGACAGGCACAGGTCACTCTATTTTCCCATCAGGAAGAAGAATTAAGCACAAGCTCAGCCTGCCCCCCAGAACCAGAAGAGGGCCTGAAGCAATCCTGCGCTTTTGCGGCCAGCTCCCAAAAAAGCGAGTTGAAAAATGGAGCTCAGGGGCACTGCAATTCACAAACCTGCAGAGTTTTAAATGATACCTCTCGTCCACAAATATATTAAGGGAAGGCAACGAAGAGGCTTTGAAAGCAAGGCAGAATTGCAGGAAACAGATTTCAGGAGGTAGATTCGAATCGCCTTGAAAGCACATGAAAAGCGGCAAAACGTGGACAATGATGCCCTTGGCCAAAAAGGGCGTATGCGTTTTTTCCTGAATATATTCAGGAAAAAACGCATACGCCCTTTTTGGCCAACCAAGCAACCTGGAAAGGCCAATCAGCGCTCCAAAGAAGTCTCGCTTCCCAGCGGGCAAAAGGGCCATGCGGAAAAAAGTGTCCAAACCAGAAATGCAGGACCGGCCATGGAGAAATGGGAGCCTTGCTACGCTGATGGGTGGGATGTAAATTGCCAACAGCCACTCTGGAGAAGTGTACGGTGTGTTCTGAAACATCTAAAAAACACAGCTTGGAGAGCATAGGGCACTTCCACTCATGGGCGTATAAATTGGGAAAACTAAAAATCAGCAAGACACAGGCACCCCAAAGTTTAGGGCTGCTCTGTTGACAAGAACCACCACTTCATTACACCTTAAATATCCTAGGAAAGAGAAAAATGGATAAAGAAGTTGTGGTCCTCATGTACAATGGAATTTCACTCAGCCATGAAATCAACGTCATAAGGCTAGTAGCAGCACGATGAGTGGATTTAGGTACGACGATTCTAAGTGAAATAAGTCACACAGAAAAAGACACTTATCATAAGATATCACTTAGAGAGGGAATGTAAAAACCGCTACACTTGAACTGAATTACAAAACAGAACAGAGTCACACGTTTAGGAAACACACTATGGCTGCTGAACGGGAAAGGTGAGGTGGGGTGATGCATAAAACAAGGGTTTCAAATTTGCTCCGATACCGTTCCATAAACCCAATATGTAAGAGACAAGACCTATTCCTTTTTCAGTGAACTGGACTCAACACCCCCTATTCACCGCACAAGAATATATCTGACTAGTAAGAATCTTCAAACCTATGTATTGATATCTCTCTGTAAGTGAGTCAAGGGGGTGTAAAGCGGCATAAACACAGCCGTGAAAAGCAGCTAAACCCCATTATAAAAATAAATTACTTTTCAAAACCCGTGAAACAAAGACAGTGAAAGAGAGAGAAATTCTTACAAAATTCGTTCAGGGGCTGTGATGCAACCTGGATTGACCATATCTAGACCCACAGCTGATTGAGACATAAGGGTGGACACTCTTGGGGCTGAGAGGTTCGGTGAGGTTGGGTGAGCCAACGCAGACCCTTTCAAGTAATACTGCATGGTACCCATCCCATGGGTCCCAAATCTCCAGGTTCAAGGGCATCTTCCTACGTCGAAAACAGGCATGAGAAACCCAGAAGATGGTACACCGTGTGATCGGGAAAGGTTTCTAAAACGCACCTCATTTCTCATCTCCTTTGCTCGGGTTCGCCATTCCAGCCGATTTACTAGCCATCTCCCTCCTTGGAGAATCAGCACCTTTAACCTCCTGTTCCGTACAGGTTGCAATTTGTCCTGAGGATGAACGGGAAGAGGGGGAACCAATGAGAGACTAGCTCTAGGTGTTGGGACAGGCACAGGTCACTCTATTTTCCCATCAGGAAGAAGAATTAAGCACAAGCTCAGCCTGCCCCCCAGAACCAGAAGAGGGCCTGAAGCAATCCTGCGCTTTTGCGGCCAGCTCCCAAAAAAGCGAGTTGAAAAATGGAGCTCAGGGGCACTGCAATTCACAAACCTGCAGAGTTTTAAATGATACCTCTCGTCCACAAATATATTAAGGGAAGGCAACGAAGAGGCTTTGAAAGCAAGGCAGAATTGCAGGAAACAGATTTCAGGAGGTAGATTCGAATCGCCTTGAAAGCACATGAAAAGCGGCAAAACGTGGACAATGATGCCCTTGGCCAAAAAGGGCGTATGCGTTTTTTCCTGAATATATTCAGGAAAAAACGCATACGCCCTTTTTGGCCAACCAAGCAACCTGGAAAGGCCAATCAGCGCTCCAAAGAAGTCTCGCTTCCCAGCGGGCAAAAGGGCCATGCGGAAAAAAGTGTCCAAACCAGAAATGCAGGACCGGCCATGGAGAAATGGGAGCCTTGCTACGCTGATGGGTGGGATGTAAATTGCCAACAGCCACTCTGGAGAAGTGTACGGTGTGTTCTGAAACATCTAAAAAACACAGCTTGGAGAGCATAGGGCACTTCCACTCATGGGCGTATAAATTGGGAAAACTAAAAATCAGCAAGACACAGGCACCCCAAAGTTTAGGCCTGCTCTGTTGACAAGAACCCCCACTTCATTACACCTTAAATATCCTAGGAAAGAGAAAAATGGATAAAGAAGTTGGGGTCCTCATGTACAATGGAATATCACTCAGCCATGAAATCAACGTCATAAGGCTAGTAGCAGCACGATGAGTGGATTTAGGTACGACGATTCTAAGTGAAATAAGTCACACAGAAAAAGACACTTATCATAAGATATCACTTAGAGAGGGAATGTAAAAACCGCTACGCTTGAACTGAATTACAAAACAGAACAGAGTCACACGTTTAGAAAACACACTACGGCTGCTGAACGGGAAAGTTGAGGTGGGGTGATGCATAAAACAAGGGTTTCAAATTAGCTCAGATACCGTTCCATAAACCCAATATGTAATAGACAAGACCTACTCCTTGCTCAGTGAACTGGACTCAACAACCCCTATTTACCGCACAAGAATATATCTGACTAGTAAGAATCTTCAAACCTATGTATTGATAACTCTCTGTAAGTGAGTCAAGGGGTGGGGTGTAAAGCGGCATAAACACAGCCGTGAAAAGCAGCTATACCCCATTATAAAAATAAATTCCTTTTCAAAACCCATGAAACCAAGACAGTGAAAGAGATAGAAATTCTTACAAAATTCGTTCAGGGGCTTTGATGCAACCTGGATTGACCATATCTAGACCCACAGCTGATTGAGACATAAGGGTGGACACTCTTGGGGCTGAGAGGTTTGGTGAGGTTGGGTGAGCCAACGCAGACCCTTTACAGTAACACTGCAGGTACCCATCCCATGGGCCCCAAATCTCCAGGTTCTAGGGCATCTTCCTACGTCGAAAACTTGCATGAGAAACCCAGAAGATTGTACACCGTGTAATGGGGAAAGGTTTCTAAAACGCACCTCATTTCTCATCTACTTGTGTTCAGGTTCACCATTTCAGCCGCTTTACTAGCCATCTCGCTCCTTGGAGAATCGGCACCTTTAACCTCCTGTTCCGTACAGGTTGCAATTTGTCCTGAGGATGAACGGGAAGAGGGGGAACCAATGAGAGACTAGCTCTAGGTGTTGGGACAGCCCCAGGTCTCTGTATTTTGCCATCAGGAAGAAGAATTAACCACATGCTTAGCCTGCCCACCGGAACCAGAATAGGTCCTGAAGCAATCCTGCGCTTTTGCGGCCAGCTCCCAAAAAAGCAACTTGAAAAATGGAGCTCAGGGGCACTGCAATTCACAAACCTGCAGAGTTATAAGTGATAACTCTCGTCCACAAATATATTGAGGGAAGGCAACGAAGAGGACTTGAAAGCAATTCAGAATTGCAGGAAACAGATTTCAGGAGGTAGATTCGAATTGCCTTGAAAGCACATGAAAAGCGGCAAATCGTGAACAATGATGCCCTTGGCCAAAAAGGGCGTATGCGTTTTTTCTTGAATATATTCAGGGAAAAACACATACGCCCTTTTTGGCCAACCAAGCAACCTAGAAAGGCAAATCAGCGCTACAAAGATGTCTGGCTTCCCATCGGGCAAAAGGGCCATGCGGAAAAAAGTGTCCAAACCAGAAATGCAGGACCGGCCATGGAGAAATCGGAGCCTTGCTACGCTGATGGGCGGGATGTAAATTGCCAACAGCCACTCTGGAGAAGGGTACGGTGTGTCCTGAAACATCTAAAAAACACAGCTTGGAGAGCATAGGGCACTTCCACTCATGGGCGTATAAATTGGGAAAACTAAAAATCAGCAAGACATAGGCATTCCAAATTTAGGGCTGCTCTGTTGACAAGAACCCCCACTTCATTACACCTTAAATATCCTAGGAAAGAGAAAAATGGATAAAGAATTTGTGGTCCTCATGTACAATGGAATATCACTCAGGATGAAATTAACATCATAAGACTAGTAGCAGCACGATGAGTGAATGTAGGTACGATGATTCTAAGTGAAATAAGTCATACAGAAAAAGACACTTATCATAAGATATCACTTATAGAGGGAATGTAAAAACCGCTACGCTTGAACTGAATTACAAAACAGAACAGAGTCACACGTTTAGAAAACACACTATGGCTGCTGAACGGGAAAGGTGAGGTGGGGTGATGCATAAAACAAGGGTTTCTAATTAGCTCAGATACCGTTCCATAAACCCAATATATAATAGACAAGACCTACTCCATGCTCAGTGAACTGGACTCAACACCCCCTATTCACCGCACAAGACTATATCTGACTAGTAACAATCTTAAAACCTATGTATTGATATCTCTCTGTAAGTGAGTCAAGGGGGTGTAAAGCGGCATAAACACAGCAGTGAAAAGCACCTAAACCCCATTATAAAAATAAATTACTTTTCAAAACCCGTGAAACAAAGACAGTGAAAGAGAGAGAAATTCTTACAAAATTCGTTCAGGGGCTGTGATGCAACCTGGATTGACCATATCTAGACCCACAGCTGATTGAGACATAAGGGTGGACACTCTTGGGGCTGAGAGGTTCGGTGAGGTTGGGTGAGCCAACGCAGACCCTTTCAAGTAATACTGCATGGTACCCATCCCATGGGTCCCAAATCTCCAGGTTCAAGGGCATCTTCCTACGTCGAAAACAGGCATGAGAAACCCAGAAGATGGTACACCGTGTGATCGGGAAAGGTTTCTAAAACGCACCTCATTTCTCATCTCCTTTGCTCGGGTTCGCCATTCCAGCCGATTTACTAGCCATCTCCCTCCTTGGAGAATCAGCACCTTTAACCTCCTGTTCCGTACAGGTTGCAATTTGTCCTGAGGATGAACGGGAAGAGGGGGAACCAATGAGAGACTAGCTCTAGGTGTTGGGACAGGCACAGGTCACTCTATTTTCCCATCAGGAAGAAGAATTAAGCACAAGCTCAGCCTGCCCCCCAGAACCAGAAGAGGGCCTGAAGCAATCCTGCGCTTTTGCAGCCAGCTCCCAAAAAAGCGAGTTGAAAAATGGAGCTCAGGGGCACTGCAATTCACAAACCTGCAGAGTTTTAAATGATACCTCTCGTCCACAAATATATTAAGGGAAGGCAACGAAGAGGCTTTGAAAGCAAGGCAGAATTGCAGGAAACAGATTTCAGGAGGTAGATTCGAATCGCCTTGAAAGCACATGAAAAGCGGCAAAACGTGGACAATGATGCCCTTGGCCAAAAAGGGCGTATGCGTTTTTTCCTGAATATATTCAGGAAAAAACGCATACGCCCTTTTTGGCCAACCAAGCAACCTGGAAAGGCCAATCAGCGCTCCAAAGAAGTCTCGCTTCCCAGCGGGCAAAAGGGCCATGCGGAAAAAAGTGTCCAAACCAGAAATGCAGGACCGGCCATGGAGAAATGGGAGCCTTGCTACGCTGATGGGTGGGATGTAAATTGCCAACAGCCACTCTGGAGAAGTGTACGGTGTGTTCTGAAACATCTAAAAAACACAGCTTGGAGAGCATAGGGCACTTCCACTCATGGGCATATAAATTGGGAAAACTAAAAATCAGCAAGACACAGGCACCCCAAAGTTTAGGGCTGCTCTGTTGACAAGAACCCCCACTTCATTACACCTTAAATATCCTAGGAAAGAGAAAAATGGATAAAGAAGTTGTGGTCCTCATGTACAATGGAATTTCACTCAGCCATGAAATCAACGTCATAAGGCTAGTAG
This sequence comes from Balaenoptera acutorostrata, assembly GCF_949987535.1. Classification (NCBI taxonomy): domain Eukaryota; kingdom Metazoa; phylum Chordata; class Mammalia; order Artiodactyla; family Balaenopteridae; genus Balaenoptera; species Balaenoptera acutorostrata. The sequence goes on along the minus strand of NW_026646802.1, from coordinate 114,733 downwards.
CAGCACGATGAGTGGATTTAGGTACGACGATTCTAAGTGAAATAAGTCACACAGAAAAAGACACTTATCATAAGATATCACTTAGAGAGGGAATGTAAAAACCGCTACACTTGAACTGAATTACAAAACAGAACAGAGTCACACGTTTAGGAAACACACTATGGCTGCTGAACGGGAAAGGTGAGGTGGGGTGATGCATAAAACAAGGGTTTCAAATTTGCTCCGATACCGTTCCATAAACCCAATATGTAAGAGACAAGACCTATTCCTTTTTCAGTGAACTGGACTCAACACCCCCTATTCACCGCACAAGAATATATCTGACTAGTAAGAATCTTCAAACCTATGTATTGATATCTCTCTGTAAGTGAGTCAAGGGGGTGTAAAGCGCCATAAACACAGCCGTGAAAAGCAGCTAAACCCCATTATAAAAATAAATTACTTTTCAAAACCAGTGAAACAAAGACAGTGAAAGACAGAGAAATTCTTACAAAATTCGTTCAGGGGCTGTGATGCAACCTGGATTGACCATATCTAGACCCACAGCTGATTGAGACATAAGGGTGGGCACTCTTGGGGCTGAGAGGTTCGGTGAGGTTGGGTGAGCCAACGCAGACCCTTTCAAGTAATACTGCATGGTACCCATCCCATGGGTCCCAAATCTCCAGGTTCAAGGGCATCTTCCTACGTCGAAAACAGGCATGAGAAACCCAGAAGATGGTACACCGTGTGATCGGGAAAGGTTTCTAAAACGCACCTCATTTCTCATCTCCTTTGCTCGGGTTCGCCATTCCAGCCGATTTACTAGCCATCTCCCTCCTTGGAGAATCAGCACCTTTAACCTCCTGTTCCGTACAGGTTGCAATTTGTCCTGAGGATGAACGGGAAGAGGGGGAACCAATGAGAGACTAGCTCTAGGTGTTGGGACAGGCACAGGTCACTCTATTTTCCCATCAGGAAGAAGAATTAAGCACAAGCTCAGCCTGCCCCCCAGAACCAGAAGAGGGCCTGAAGCAATCCTGCGCTTTTGCGGCCAGCTCCCAAAAAAGCGAGTTGAAAAATGGAGCTCAGGGGCACTGCAATTCACAAACCTGCAGAGTTTTAAATGATACCTCTCGTCCACAAATATATTAAGGGAAGGCAACGAAGAGGCTTTGAAAGCAAGGCAGAATTGCAGGAAACAGATTTCAGGAGGTAGATTCGAATCGCCTTGAAAGCACATGAAAAGCGGCAAAACGTGGACAATGATGCCCTTGGCCAAAAAGGGCGTATGCGTTTTTTCCTGAATATATTCAGGAAAAAACGCATACGCCCTTTTTGGCCAACCAAGCAACCTGGAAAGGCCAATCAGCGCTCCAAAGAAGTCTCGCTTCCCAGCGGGCAAAAGGGCCATGCGGAAAAAAGTGTCCAAACCAGAAATGCAGGACCGGCCATGGAGAAATGGGAGCCTTGCTACGCTGATGGGTGGGATGTAAATTGCCAACAGCCACTCTGGAGAAGTGTACGGTGTGTTCTGAAACATCTAAAAAACACAGCTTGGAGAGCATAGGGCACTTCCACTCATGGGCGTATAAATTGGGAAAACTAAAAATCAGCAAGACACAGGCACCCCAAAGTTTAGGGCTGCTCTGTTGACAAGAACCACCACTTCATTACACCTTAAATATCCTAGGAAAGAGAAAAATGGATAAAGAAGTTGTGGTCCTCATGTACAATGGAATTTCACTCAGCCATGAAATCAACGTCATAAGGCTAGTAGCAGCACGATGAGTGGATTTAGGTACGACGATTCTAAGTGAAATAAGTCACACAGAAAAAGACACTTATCATAAGATATCACTTAGAGAGGGAATGTAAAAACCGCTACACTTGAACTGAATTACAAAACAGAACAGAGTCACACGTTTAGGAAACACACTATGGCTGCTGAACGGGAAAGGTGAGGTGGGGTGATGCATAAAACAAGGGTTTCAAATTTGCTCCGATACCGTTCCATAAACCCAATATGTAAGAGACAAGACCTATTCCTTTTTCAGTGAACTGGACTCAACACCCCCTATTCACCGCACAAGAATATATCTGACTAGTAAGAATCTTCAAACCTATGTATTGATATCTCTCTGTAAGTGAGTCAAGGGGGTGTAAAGCGGCATAAACACAGCCGTGAAAAGCAGCTAAACCCCATTATAAAAATAAATTACTTTTCAAAACCCGTGAAACAAAGACAGTGAAAGAGAGAGAAATTCTTACAAAATTCGTTCAGGGGCTGTGATGCAACCTGGATTGACCATATCTAGACCCACAGCTGATTGAGACATAAGGGTGGACACTCTTGGGGCTGAGAGGTTCGGTGAGGTTGGGTGAGCCAACGCAGACCCTTTCAAGTAATACTGCATGGTACCCATCCCATGGGTCCCAAATCTCCAGGTTCAAGGGCATCTTCCTACGTCGAAAACAGGCATGAGAAACCCAGAAGATGGTACACCGTGTGATCGGGAAAGGTTTCTAAAACGCACCTCATTTCTCATCTCCTTTGCTCGGGTTCGCCATTCCAGCCGATTTACTAGCCATCTCCCTCCTTGGAGAATCAGCACCTTTAACCTCCTGTTCCGTACAGGTTGCAATTTGTCCTGAGGATGAACGGGAAGAGGGGGAACCAATGAGAGACTAGCTCTAGGTGTTGGGACAGGCACAGGTCACTCTATTTTCCCATCAGGAAGAAGAATTAAGCACAAGCTCAGCCTGCCCCCCAGAACCAGAAGAGGGCCTGAAGCAATCCTGCGCTTTTGCGGCCAGCTCCCAAAAAAGCGAGTTGAAAAATGGAGCTCAGGGGCACTGCAATTCACAAACCTGCAGAGTTTTAAATGATACCTCTCGTCCACAAATATATTAAGGGAAGGCAACGAAGAGGCTTTGAAAGCAAGGCAGAATTGCAGGAAACAGATTTCAGGAGGTAGATTCGAATCGCCTTGAAAGCACATGAAAAGCGGCAAAACGTGGACAATGATGCCCTTGGCCAAAAAGGGCGTATGCGTTTTTTCCTGAATATATTCAGGAAAAAACGCATACGCCCTTTTTGGCCAACCAAGCAACCTGGAAAGGCCAATCAGCGCTCCAAAGAAGTCTCGCTTCCCAGCGGGCAAAAGGGCCATGCGGAAAAAAGTGTCCAAACCAGAAATGCAGGACCGGCCATGGAGAAATGGGAGCCTTGCTACGCTGATGGGTGGGATGTAAATTGCCAACAGCCACTCTGGAGAAGTGTACGGTGTGTTCTGAAACATCTAAAAAACACAGCTTGGAGAGCATAGGGCACTTCCACTCATGGGCGTATAAATTGGGAAAACTAAAAATCAGCAAGACACAGGCACCCCAAAGTTTAGGCCTGCTCTGTTGACAAGAACCCCCACTTCATTACACCTTAAATATCCTAGGAAAGAGAAAAATGGATAAAGAAGTTGGGGTCCTCATGTACAATGGAATATCACTCAGCCATGAAATCAACGTCATAAGGCTAGTAGCAGCACGATGAGTGGATTTAGGTACGACGATTCTAAGTGAAATAAGTCACACAGAAAAAGACACTTATCATAAGATATCACTTAGAGAGGGAATGTAAAAACCGCTACGCTTGAACTGAATTACAAAACAGAACAGAGTCACACGTTTAGAAAACACACTACGGCTGCTGAACGGGAAAGTTGAGGTGGGGTGATGCATAAAACAAGGGTTTCAAATTAGCTCAGATACCGTTCCATAAACCCAATATGTAATAGACAAGACCTACTCCTTGCTCAGTGAACTGGACTCAACAACCCCTATTTACCGCACAAGAATATATCTGACTAGTAAGAATCTTCAAACCTATGTATTGATAACTCTCTGTAAGTGAGTCAAGGGGTGGGGTGTAAAGCGGCATAAACACAGCCGTGAAAAGCAGCTATACCCCATTATAAAAATAAATTCCTTTTCAAAACCCATGAAACCAAGACAGTGAAAGAGATAGAAATTCTTACAAAATTCGTTCAGGGGCTTTGATGCAACCTGGATTGACCATATCTAGACCCACAGCTGATTGAGACATAAGGGTGGACACTCTTGGGGCTGAGAGGTTTGGTGAGGTTGGGTGAGCCAACGCAGACCCTTTACAGTAACACTGCAGGTACCCATCCCATGGGCCCCAAATCTCCAGGTTCTAGGGCATCTTCCTACGTCAAAAACTTGCATGAGAAACCCAGAAGATTGTACACCGTGTAATGGGGAAAGGTTTCTAAAACGCACCTCATTTCTCATCTACTTGTGTTCAGGTTCACCATTTCAGCCGCTTTACTAGCCATCTCGCTCCTTGGAGAATCGGCACCTTTAACCTCCTGTTCCGTACAGGTTGCAATTTGTCCTGAGGATGAACGGGAAGAGGGGGAACCAATGAGAGACTAGCTCTAGGTGTTGGGACAGCCCCAGGTCTCTGTATTTTGCCATCAGGAAGAAGAATTAACCACATGCTTAGCCTGCCCACCGGAACCAGAATAGGTCCTGAAGCAATCCTGCGCTTTTGCGGCCAGCTCCCAAAAAAGCAACTTGAAAAATGGAGCTCAGGGGCACTGCAATTCACAAACCTGCAGAGTTATAAGTGATAACTCTCGTCCACAAATATATTGAGGGAAGGCAACGAAGAGGACTTGAAAGCAATTCAGAATTGCAGGAAACAGATTTCAGGAGGTAGATTCGAATTGCCTTGAAAGCACATGAAAAGCGGCAAATCGTGAACAATGATGCCCTTGGCCAAAAAGGGCGTATGCGTTTTTTCTTGAATATATTCAGGGAAAAACACATACGCCCTTTTTGGCCAACCAAGCAACCTAGAAAGGCAAATCAGCGCTACAAAGATGTCTGGCTTCCCATCGGGCAAAAGGGCCATGCGGAAAAAAGTGTCCAAACCAGAAATGCAGGACCGGCCATGGAGAAATCGGAGCCTTGCTACGCTGATGGGCGGGATGTAAATTGCCAACAGCCACTCTGGAGAAGGGTACGGTGTGTCCTGAAACATCTAAAAAACACAGCTTGGAGAGCATAGGGCACTTCCACTCATGGGCGTATAAATTGGGAAAACTAAAAATCAGCAAGACATAGGCATTCCAAATTTAGGGCTGCTCTGTTGACAAGAACCCCCACTTCATTACACCTTAAATATCCTAGGAAAGAGAAAAATGGATAAAGAATTTGTGGTCCTCATGTACAATGGAATATCACTCAGGATGAAATTAACATCATAAGACTAGTAGCAGCACGATGAGTGAATGTAGGTACGATGATTCTAAGTGAAATAAGTCATACAGAAAAAGACACTTATCATAAGATATCACTTATAGAGGGAATGTAAAAACCGCTACGCTTGAACTGAATTACAAAACAGAACAGAGTCACACGTTTAGAAAACACACTATGGCTGCTGAACGGGAAAGGTGAGGTGGGGTGATGCATAAAACAAGGGTTTCTAATTAGCTCAGATACCGTTCCATAAACCCAATATATAATAGACAAGACCTACTCCATGCTCAGTGAACTGGACTCAACACCCCCTATTCACCGCACAAGACTATATCTGACTAGTAACAATCTTAAAACCTATGTATTGATATCTCTCTGTAAGTGAGTCAAGGGGGTGTAAAGCGGCATAAACACAGCAGTGAAAAGCACCTAAACCCCATTATAAAAATAAATTACTTTTCAAAACCCGTGAAACAAAGACAGTGAAAGAGAGAGAAATTCTTACAAAATTCGTTCAGGGGCTGTGATGCAACCTGGATTGACCATATCTAGACCCACAGCTGATTGAGACATAAGGGTGGACACTCTTGGGGCTGAGAGGTTCGGTGAGGTTGGGTGAGCCAACGCAGACCCTTTCAAGTAATACTGCATGGTACCCATCCCATGGGTCCCAAATCTCCAGGTTCAAGGGCATCTTCCTACGTCGAAAACAGGCATGAGAAACCCAGAAGATGGTACACCGTGTGATCGGGAAAGGTTTCTAAAACGCACCTCATTTCTCATCTCCTTTGCTCGGGTTCGCCATTCCAGCCGATTTACTAGCCATCTCCCTCCTTGGAGAATCAGCACCTTTAACCTCCTGTTCCGTACAGGTTGCAATTTGTCCTGATGATGAACGGGAAGAGGGGGAACCAATGAGAGACTAGCTCTAGGTGTTGGGACAGGCACAGGTCACTCTATTTTCCCATCAGGAAGAAGAATTAAGCACAAGCTCAGCCTGCCCCCCAGAACCAGAAGAGGGCCTGAAGCAATCCTGCGCTTTTGCGGCCAGCTCCCAAAAAAGCGAGTTGAAAAATGGAGCTCAGGGGCACTGCAATTCACAGACCTGCAGAGTTTTAAATGATAACTCTCGTCCACAAATATATTAAGGGAAGGCAACGAAGAGGCTTTGAAAACAAGGCAGAATTGCAGGAAACAGATTTCAGGAGGTAGATTTGAATCGCCTTGAAAGCACATGAAAAGCGGCAAAACGTGGACAATGATGCCCTTGGCCAAAAAGGGCGTATGCGTTTTTTCCTGAATATATTCAGGAAAAAACGCATACGCCCTTTTTGGCCAACCAAGCAACCTGGAAAGGCAAATCAGCGCTCCAAAGAAGTCTCGCTTCCCAGCGGGCAAAAGGGCCATGCGGAAAAAAGTGTCCAAACCAGAAATGTAGGACCGGCCATGGAGAAATGGGAGCCTTGCTACGCTGATGGGTGGGATGTAAATTGCCAACAGCCACTCTGGAGAAGTGTACGGTGTGTTCTGAAACATCTAAAAAACACAGCTTGGAGAGCATAGGGCACTTCCACTCATGGGCGTATAAATTGGGAAAACTAAAAATCAGCAAGACACAGGCACCCCAAAGTTTAGGGCTGCTCTGTTGACAAGAACCCCCACTTCATTACACCTTAAATATCCTAGGAAAGAGAAAAATGGATAAAGAAGTTGTGGTCCTCATGTACAATGGAATATCACTCAGCCATGAAATCAACTACATAAGGCTAGAACCAGCACGATGAGAGGATTTAGGTACGACGATTCTAAGTGAAATAAGTCACACAGAAAAAGACACTTATCATAAGATATCACTTATAGAGGGAATGTAAAAACCGCTAAACTTGAACTGAATTGCAAAACAGAACAGAGTCACACGTTTAGAAAACACACTATGGCTGCTGAACGGGAAAGGTGAGGTGGGGTGATGCATAAAATAAGGGTTTCAAATGAGCTCAGATACCGTTCCATAAACCCAATATGTAACAGGCAAGAACTATTCCTTTTTCAGTGAACTGGACTCAACACCCCCTATTCACCGCACAAGAATATATCTGACTAGTAAGAATCTTCAAACCTATGTATTGATATCTCTCTGTAAGTGAGTCAAGGGGGTGTAAAGCGCCATAAACACAGCCGTGAAAAGCAGCTAAACCCCATTATAAAAATAAATTACTTTTCAAAACCAGTGAAACAAAGACAGTGAAAGACAGAGAAATTCTTACAAAATTCGTTCAGGGGCTGTGATGCAACCTGGATTGACCATATCTAGACCCACAGCTGATTGAGACATAAGGGTGGGCACTCTTGGGGCTGAGAGGTTCGGTGAGGTTGGGTGAGCCAACGCAGACCCTTTCAAGTAATACTGCATGGTACCCATCCCATGGGTCCCAAATCTCCAGGTTCAAGGGCATCTTCCTACGTCGAAAACAGGCATGAGAAACCCAGAAGATGGTACACCGTGTGATCGGGAAAGGTTTCTAAAACGCACCTCATTTCTCATCTCCTTTGCTCGGGTTCGCCATTCCAGCCGATTTACTAGCCATCTCCCTCCTTGGAGAATCAGCACCTTTAACCTCCTGTTCCGTACAGGTTGCAATTTGTCCTGAGGATGAACGGGAAGAGGGGGAACCAATGAGAGACTAGCTCTAGGTGTTGGGACAGGCACAGGTCACTCTATTTTCCCATCAGGAAGAAGAATTAAGCACAAGCTCAGCCTGCCCCCCAGAACCAGAAGAGGGCCTGAAGCAATCCTGCGCTTTTGCGGCCAGCTCCCAAAAAAGCGAGTTGAAAAATGGAGCTCAGGGGCACTGCAATTCACAAACCTGCAGAGTTTTAAATGATACCTCTCGTCCACAAATATATTAAGGGAAGGCAACGAAGAGGCTTTGAAAGCAAGGCAGAATTGCAGGAAACAGATTTCAGGAGGTAGATTCGAATCGCCTTGAAAGCACATGAAAAGCGGCAAAACGTGGACAATGATGCCCTTGGCCAAAAAGGGCGTATGCGTTTTTTCCTGAATATATTCAGGAAAAAACGCATACGCCCTTTTTGGCCAACCAAGCAACCTGGAAAGGCCAATCAGCGCTCCAAAGAAGTCTCGCTTCCCAGCGGGCAAAAGGGCCATGCGGAAAAAAGTGTCCAAACCAGAAATGCAGGACCGGCCATGGAGAAATGGGAGCCTTGTTACGCTGATGGGTGGGATGTAAATTGCCAACAGCCACTCTGGAGAAGTGTACGGTGTGTTCTGAAACATCTAAAAAACACAGCTTGGAGAGCATAGGGCACTTCCACTCATGGGCGTATAAATTGGGAAAACTAAAAATCAGCAAGACACAGGCACCCCAAAGTTTAGGGCTGCTCTGTTGACAAGAACCCCCACTTCATTACACCTTAAATATCCTAGGAAAGAGAAAAATGGATAAAGAAGTTGTGGTCCTCATGTACAATGGAATTTCACTCAGCCATGAAATCAACGTCATAAGGCTAGTAGCAGCACGATGAGTGGATTTAGGTACGACGATTCTAAGTGAAATAAGTCACACAGAAAAAGACACTTATCATAAGATATCACTTAGAGAGGGAATGTAAAAACCGCTACACTTGAACTGAATTACAAAACAGAACAGAGTCACACGTTTAGGAAACACACTATGGCTGCTGAACGGGAAAGGTGAGGTGGGGTGATGCATAAAACAAGGGTTTCAAATTTGCTCCGATACCGTTCCATAAACCCAATATGTAAGAGACAAGACCTATTCCTTTTTCAGTGAACTGGACTCAACACCCCCTATTCACCGCACAAGAATATATCTGACTAGTAAGAATCTTCAAACCTATGTATTGATATCTCTCCGTAAGTGAGTCAAGGGGGTGTAAAGCGGCATAAACACAGCCGTGAAAAGCAGCTAAACCCCATTATAAAAATAAATTACTTTTCAAAACCCGTGAAACAAAGACAGTGAAAGAGAGAGAAATTCTTACAAAATTCGTTCAGGGGCTGTGATGCAACCTGGATTGACCATATCTAGACCCACAGCTGATTGAGACATAAGGGTGGACACTCTTGGGGCTGAGAGGTTCGGTGAGGTTGGGTGAGCCAACGCAGACCCTTTCAAGTAATACTGCATGGTACCCATCCCATGGGTCCCAAATCTCCAGGTTCAAGGGCATCTTCCTACGTCGAAAACAGGCATGAGAAACCCAGAAGATGGTACACCGTGTGATCGGGAAAGGTTTCTAAAACGCACCTCATTTCTCATCTCCTTTGCTCGGGTTCGCCATTCCAGCCGATTTACTAGCCATCTCCCTCCTTGGAGAATCAGCACCTTTAACCTCCTGTTCCGTACAGGTTGCAATTTGTCCTGAGGATGAACGGGAAGAGGGGGAACCAATGAGAGACTAGCTCTAGGTGTTGGGACAGGCACAGGTCACTCTATTTTCCCATCAGGAAGAAGAATTAAGCACAAGCTCAGCCTGCCCCCCAGAACCAGAAGAGGGCCTGAAGCAATCCTGCGCTTTTGCGGCCAGCTCCCAAAAAAGCGAGTTGAAAAATGGAGCTCAGGGGCACTGCAATTCACAAACCTGCAGAGTTTTAAATGATACCTCTCGTCCACAAATATATTAAGGGAAGGCAACGAAGAGGCTTTGAAAGCAAGGCAGAATTGCAGGAAACAGATTTCAGGAGGTAGATTCGAATCGCCTTGAAAGCACATGAAAAGCGGCAAAACGTGGACAATGATGCCCTTGGCCAAAAAGGGCGTATGCGTTTTTTCCTGAATATATTCAGGAAAAAACGCATACGCCCTTTTTGGCCAACCAAGCAACCTGGAAAGGCCAATCAGCGCTCCAAAGAAGTCTCGCTTCCCAGCGGGCAAAAGGGCCATGCGGAAAAAAGTGTCCAAACCAGAAATGCAGGACCGGCCATGGAGAAATGGGAGCCTTGCTACGCTGATGGGTGGGATGTAAATTGCCAACAGCCACTCTGGAGAAGTGTACGGTGTGTTCTGAAACATCTAAAAAACACAGCTTGGAGAGCATAGGGCACTTCCACTCATGGGCGTATAAATTGGGAAAACTAAAAATCAGCAAGACACAGGCACCCCAAAGTTTAGGCCTGCTCTGTTGACAAGAACCCCCACTTCATTACACCTTAAATATCCTAGGAAAGAGAAAAATGGATAAAGAAGTTGTGGTCCTCATGTACAATGGAATATCACTCAGCCATGAAATCAACGTCATAAGGCTAGTAGCAGCACGATGAGTGGATTTAGGTACGACGATTCTAAGTGAAATAAGTCACACAGAAAAAGACACTTATCATAAGATATCACTTAGAGAGGGAATGTAAAAACCGCTACGCTTGAACTGAATTACAAAACAGAACAGAGTCACACGTTTAGAAAACACACTACGGCTGCTGAACGGGAAAGTTGAGGTGGGGTGATGCATAAAACAAGGGTTTCAAATTAGCTCAGATACCGTTCCATAAACCCAATATGTAATAGACAAGACCTACTCCTTGCTCAGTGAACTGGACTCAACAACCCCTATTTACCGCACAAGAATATATCTGACTAGTAAGAATCTTCAAACCTATGTATTGATAACTCTCTGTAAGTGAGTCAAGGGGTGGGGTGTAAAGCGGCATAAACACAGCCGTGAAAAGCAGCTATACCCCATTATAAAAATAAATTCCTTTTCAAAACCCATGAAACCAAGACAGTGAAAGAGATAGAAATTCTTACAAAATTCGTTCAGGGGCTTTGATGCAACCTGGATTGACCATATCTAGACCCACAGCTGATTGAGACATAAGGGTGGACACTCTTGGGGCTGAGAGGTTTGGTGAGGTTGGGTGAGCCAACGCAGACCCTTTACAGTAACACTGCAGGTACCCATCCCATGGGCCCCAAATCTCCAGGTTCTAGGGCATCTTCCTACGTCGAAAACTTGCATGAGAAACCCAGAAGATTGTACACCGTGTAATGGGGAAAGGTTTCTAAAACGCACCTCATTTCTCATCTACTTGTGTTCAGGTTCACCATTTCAGCCGCTTTACTAGCCATCTCGCTCCTTGGAGAATCGGCACCTTTAACCTCCTGTTCCGTACAGGTTGCAATTTGTCCTGAGGATGAACGGGAAGAGGGGGAACCAATGAGAGACTAGCTCTAGGTGTTGGGACAGCCCCAGGTCTCTGTATTTTGCCATCAGGAAGAAGAATTAACCACATGCTTAGCCTGCCCACCGGAACCAGAATAGGTCCTGAAGCAATCCTGCGCTTTTGCGGCCAGCTCCCAAAAAAGCAACTTGAAAAATGGAGCTCAGGGGCACTGCAATTCACAAACCTGCAGAGTTATAAGTGATAACTCTCGTCCACAAATATATTGAGGGAAGGCAACGAAGAGGACTTGAAAGCAATTCAGAATTGCAGGAAACAGATTTCAGGAGGTAGATTCGAATTGCCTTGAAAGCACATGAAAAGCGGCAAATCGTGAACAATGATGCCCTTGGCCAAAAAGGGCGTATGCGTTTTTTCTTGAATATATTCAGGGAAAAACACATACGCCCTTTTTGGCCAACCAAGCAACCTAGAAAGGCAAATCAGCGCTACAAAGATGTCTGGCTTCCCATCGGGCAAAAGGGCCATGCGGAAAAAAGTGTCCAAACCAGAAATGCAGGACCGGCCATGGAGAAATCGGAGCCTTGCTACGCTGATGGGCGGGATGTAAATTGCCAACAGCCACTCTGGAGAAGGGTACGGTGTGTCCTGAAATATCTAAAAAACACAGCTTGGAGAGCATAGGGCACTTCCACTCATGGGCGTATAAATTGGGAAAACTAAAAATCAGCAAGACATAGGCATTCCAAATTTAGGGCTGCTCTGTTGACAAGAACCCCCACTTCATTACACCTTAAATATCCTAGGAAAGAGAAAAATGGATAAAGAATTTGTGGTCCTCATGTACAATGGAATATCACTCAGGATGAAATTAACATCATAAGACTAGTAGCAGCACGATGAGTGAATGTAGGTACGATGATTCTAAGTGAAATAAGTCATACAGAAAAAGACACTTATCATAAGATATCACTTATAGAGGGAATGTAAAAACCGCTACGCTTGAACTGAATTACAAAACAGAACAGAGTCACACGTTTAGAAAACACACTATGGCTGCTGAACGGGAAAGGTGAGGTGGGGTGATGCATAAAACAAGGGTTTCTAATTAGCTCAGATACCGTTCCATAAACCCAATATATAATAGACAAGACCTACTCCATGCTCAGTGAACTGGACTCAACACCCCCTATTCACCGCACAAGACTATATCTGACTAGTAACAATCTTAAAACCTATGTATTGATATCTCTCTGTAAGTGAGTCAAGGGGGTGTAAAGCGGCATAAACACAGCAGTGAAAAGCACCTAAACCCCATTATAAAAATAAATTACTTTTCAAAACCCGTGAAACAAAGACAGTGAAAGAGAGAGAAATTCTTACAAAATTCGTTCAGGGGCTGTGATGCAACCTGGATTGACCATATCTAGACCCACAGCTGATTGAGACATAAGGGTGGACACTCTTGGGGCTGAGAGGTTCGGTGAGGTTGGGTGAGCCAACGCAGACCCTTTCAAGTAATACTGCATGGTACCCATCCCATGGGTCCCAAATCTCCAGGTTCAAGGGCATCTTCCTACGTCGAAAACAGGCATGAGAAACCCAGAAGATGGTACACCGTGTGATCGGGAAAGGTTTCTAAAACGCACCTCATTTCTCATCTCCTTTGCTCGGGTTCGCCATTCCAGCCGATTTACTAGCCATCTCCCTCCTTGGAGAATCAGCACCTTTAACCTCCTGTTCCGTACAGGTTGCAATTTGTCCTGAGGATGAACGGGAAGAGGGGGAACCAATGAGAGACTAGCTCTAGGTGTTGGGACAGGCACAGGTCACTCTATTTTCCCATCAGGAAGAAGAATTAAGCACAAGCTCAGCCTGCCCCCCAGAACCAGAAGAGGGCCTGAAGCAATCCTGCGCTTTTGCGGCCAGCTCCCAAAAAAGCGAGTTGAAAAATGGAGCTCAGGGGCACTGCAATTCACAGACCTGCAGAGTTTTAAATGATAACTCTCGTCCACAAATATATTAAGGGATGGCAACGAAGAGGCTTTGAAAACAAGGCAGAATTGCAGGAAACAGATTTCAGGAGGTAGATTTGAATCGCCTTGAAAGCACATGAAAAGCGGCAAAACGTGGACAATGATGCCCTTGGCCAAAAAGGGCGTATGCGTTTTTTCCTGAATATATTCAGGAAAAAACGCATACGCCCTTTTTGGCCAACCAAGCAACCTGGAAAGGCAAATCAGCGCTCCAAAGAAGTCTCGCTTCCCAGCGGGCAAAAGGGCCATGCGGAAAAAAGTGTCCAAACCAGAAATGTAGGACCGGCCATGGAGAAATGGGAGCCTTGCTACGCTGATGGGTGGGATGTAAATTGCCAACAGCCACTCTGGAGAAGTGTACGGTGTGTTCTGAAACATCTAAAAAACACAGCTTGGAGAGCATAGGGCACTTCCACTCATGGCCGTATAAATTGGGAAAACTAAAAAGCAGCAAGACACAGGCACTCCAAAGTTTAGGGCTGCTCTGTTGACAAGAACCCCCACTTCATTACACCTTCAATATCGTAGGAGAGAGAAAAATGGATAAAGAAGTTGTGGTCCTCATGTACAATGGAATATCACTCAGCCATGAAATCAACTACATAAGGCTAGAACCAGCACGATGAGAGGATTTAGGTACGACGATTCTAAGTGAAATAAGTCACACAGAAAAAGACACTTATCATAAGATATCACTTATAGAGGGAATGTAAAAACCGCTACACTTGAACTGAATTGCAAAACAGAACAGAGTCACACGTTTAGAAAACACACTATGGCTGCTGAACGGGAAAGGTGAGGTGGGGTGATGCATAAAATAAGGGTTTCAAATGAGCTCAGATACCGTTCCATAAACCCAATATGTAACAGACAAGAACTATTCCTTTTTCAGTGAACTGGACTCAACACCCCCTATTCACCGCACAAGAATATATCTGACTAGTAAGAATCTTCAAACCTATGTATTGATATCTCTCTGTAAGTGAGTCAAGGGGGTGTAAAGCGGCATAAACACAGCCGTGAAAAGCAGCTAAACCCCATTATAAAAATAAATTACTTTTCAAAACCCGTGAAACAAAGACAGTGAAAGAGAGAGAAATTCTTACAAAATTCGTTCAGGGGCTGTGATGCAACCTGGATTGACCATATCTAGACCCACAGCTGATTGAGACATAAGGGTGGACACTCTTGGGGCTGAGAGGTTCGGTGAGGTTGGGTGAGCCAACGCAGACCCTTTCAAGTAATACTGCATGGTACCCATCCCATGGGTCCCAAATCTCCAGGTTCAAGGGCATCTTCCTACGTCGAAAACAGGCATGAGAAACCCAGAAGATGGTACACGGTGTGATCGGGAAAGGTTTCTAAAACGCACCTCATTTCTCATCTCCTTTGCTCGGGTTCGCCATTCCAGCCGATTTACTAGCCATCTCCCTCCTTGGAGAATCAGCACCTTTAACCTCCTGTTCCGTACAGGTTGCAATTTGTCCTAAGGATGAACGGGAAGAGGGGAAACCAATGAGAGACTAGCTCTAGGTGTTGGGACAGGCACAGGTCACTCTATTTTCCCATCAGGAAGAAGAATTAAGCACAAGCTCAGCCTGCCCCCCAGAACGAGAAGAGGGCCTGAAGCAATCCTGCGCTTTTGCGGCCAGCTCCCAAAAAAGCGAGTTGAAAAATGGAGCTCAGGGGCACTGCAATTCACAAACCTGCAGAGTTTTAAATGATACCTCTCGTCCACAAATATATTAAGGGAAGGCAAAGAAGAGGCTTTGAAAGCAAGGCAGAATTGCAGGAAACAGATTTCAGGAGGTAGATTCGAATCGCCTTGAAAGCACATGAAAAGCGGCAAAACGTGGACAATGATGCCCTTGGCCAAAAAGGGCGTATGCGTTTTTTCCTGAATATATTCAGGAAAAAACGCATACGCCCTTTTTGGCCAACCAAGCAACCTGGAAAGGCCAATCAGTGCTCCAAAGAAGTCTCGCTTCCCAGCGGGCAAAAGGGCCATGCGGAAAAAAGTGTCCAAACCAGAAATGCAGGACCGGCCATGGAGAAATGGGAGCCTTGCTACGCTGATGGGTGGGATGTAAATTGCCAACAGCCACTCTGGAGAAGTGTACGGTGTGTTCTGAAACATCTAAAAAACACAGCTTGGAGAGCATAGGGCACTTCCACTCATGGGCGTATAAATTGGGAAAACTAAAAATCAGCAAGACACAGGCAACCCAAAGTTTAGGGCTGCTCTGTTGACAAGAACCCCCACTTCATTACACCTTAAATATCCTAGGAAAGAGAAAAATGGATAAAGAAGTTGTGGTCCTCATGTACAATGGAATATCACTCAGCCATGAAATCCACGTCATAAGGCTAGTAGCAGCACGATGAGTGGATTTAGGTACGACGATTCTAAGTGAAATAAGTCACACAGAAAAAGACACTTATCATAAGATATCACTTAGAGAGGGAATGTAAAAACCGCTACACTTGAACTGAATTACAAAACAGAACAGAGTCACACGTTTAGGAAACACACTATGGCTGCTGAACGGGAAAGGTGAGGTGGGGTGATGCATAAAACAAGGGTTTCAAATTTGCTCCGATACCGTTCCATAAACCCAATATGTAAGAGACAAGACCTATTCCTTTTTCAGTGAACTGGACTCAACACCCCCTATTCACCGCACAAGAATATATCTGACTAGTAAGAATCTTCAAACCTATGTATTGATATCTCTCTGTAAGTGAGTCAAGGGGGTGTAAAGCGGCATAAACACAGCCGTGAAAAGCAGCTAAACCCCATTATAAAAATAAATTACTTTTCAAAACCCGTGAAACAAAGACAGTGAAAGAGAGAGAAATTCTTACAAAATTCGTTCAGGGGCTGTGATGCAACCTGGATTGACCATATCTAGACCCACAGCTGATTGAGACATAAGGGTGGACACTCTTGGGGCTGAGAGGTTCGGTGAGGTTGGGTGAGCCAACGCAGACCCTTTCAAGTAGTACTGCATGGTACCCATCCCATGGGTCCCAAATCTCCAGGTTCAAGGGCATCTTCCTACGTCGAAAATAGGCATGAGAAACCCAGAAAATGGTACACCGTGTGATCGGGAAAGGTTTCTAAAACGCACCTCATTTCTCATCTCCTTTGCTCGGGTTCGCCATTCCAGCCGATTTACTAGCCATCTCCCTCCTTGGAGAATCAGCACCTTTAACCTCCTGTTCCGTACAGGTTGCAATTTGTCCTGAGGATGAACGGGAAGAGGGGGAACCAATGAGAGACTAGCTCTAGGTGTTGGGACAGGCACAGGTCACTCTATTTTCCCATCAGGAAGAAGAATTAAGCACAAGCTCAGCCTGCCCCCCAGAACAAGAAGAGGGCCTGAAGCAATCCTGCGCTTTTGCGGCCAGCTCCCAAAAAAGCGAGTTGAAAAATGGAGCTCAGGGGCACTGCAATTCACAAACCTGCAGAGTTTTAAATGATACCTCTCGTCCACAAATATATTAAGGGAAGGCAACGAAGAGGCTTTGAAAGCAAGGCAGAATTGCAGGAAACAGATTTCAGGAGGTAGATTCGAATCGCCTTGAAAGCACATGAAAAGCGGCAAAACGTGGACAATGATGCCCTTGGCCAAAAAGGGCGTATGCGTTTTTTCCTGAATATATTCAGGAAAAAACGCATACGCCCTTTTTGGCCAACCAAGCAACCTGGAAAGGCCAATCAGCGCTCCAAAGAAGTCTCGCATCCCAGCGGGCAAAAGGGCCATGCGGAAAAAAGTGTCCAAACCAGAAATGCAGGACCGGCCATGGAGAAATGGGAGCCTTGCTACGCTGATGGGTGGGATGTAAATTGCCAACAGCCACTCTGGAGAAGTGTACGGTGTGTTCTGAAACATCTAAAAAACACAGCTTGGAGAGCATAGGGCACTTCCACTCATGGGCGTATAAATTGGGAAAACTAAAAATCAGCAAGACACAGGCACCCCAAAGTTTAGGGCTGCTCTGTTGACAAGAACCCCCACTTCATTAAACCTTAAATATCCTAGGAAAGAGAAAAATGGATAAAGAAGTGGTGGTCCTCATGTACAATGGAATATCACTCAGCCATGAAATCAACGTCATAAGGCTAGTAGCAGCACGATGAGTGGATTTAGGTACGACGATTCTACGTGAAATAAGTCACACAGAAAAAGACACTTATCATAAGATATCACTTGTAGAGGGAATGTAAAACCCGCTACTCTTGAACTGAATTGCAAAACAGAACAGAGTCACACACTTAGGAAACACACTATGGCTGCTGAACGGGAAAGGTGAGGTGGGGTGATGCATAAAACAAGGGTTTCAAATTAGCTCAGATACCGTTCCATAAACCCAATATGTAAGAGACAAGACCTATTCCTTTTTCAGTGAACTGGACTCAACACCCCCTATTCACCACACAAGAATATATCTGACTAGTAAGAATCTTCAAACCTATGTATTGATATCTCTCTGTAAGTGAGTCAAGGGGGTGTAAAGCGGCATAAACACAGCCGTGAAAAGCAGCTAAACCCCATTATAAAAATAAATTACTTTTCAAAACCCGTGAAACAAAGACAGTGAAAGAGAGCGAAATTCTTACAAAATTCGTTCAGGGGCTGTGATGCAACCTGGATTGACCATATCTAGACCCACAGCTGATTGAGACATAAGGGTGGACACTCTTGGGGCTGAGAGGTTCGGTGAGGTTGGGTGAGCCAACGCAGACCCTTTCAAGTAATACTGCATGGTACCCATCCCATGGGTCCCAAATCTCCAGGTTCAAGGGCATCTTCCTACGTCGAAAACAGGCATGAGAAACCCAGAAGATGGTACACCGTGTGATCGGGAAAGGTTTCTAAAACGCACCTCATTTCTCATCTCCTTTGCTCGGGTTCGCCATTCCAGCCGATTTACTAGCCATCTCCCTCCTTGGAGAATCAGCACCTTTAACCTCCTGTTCCGTACAGGTTGCAATTTGTCCTGAGGATGAACGGGAAGAGGGGGAACCAATGAGAGACTAGCTCTAGGTGTTGGGACAGGCACAGGTCACTCTATTTTCCCATCAGGAAGAAGAATTAAGCACAAGCTCAGCCTGCCCCCCAGAACCAGAAGAGGGCCTGAAGCAATCCTGCGCTTTTGCGGCCAGCTCCCAAAAAAGCGAGTTGAAAAATGGAGCTCAGGGGCACTGCAATTCACAAACCTGCAGAGTTTTAAATGATACCTCTCGTCCACAAATATATTAAGGGAAGGCAACGAAGAGGCTTTGAAAGCAAGGCAGAATTGCAGGAAACAGATTTCAGGAGGTAGATTCGACTCGCCTTGAAAGCACATGAAAAGTGGCAAAACGTGGACAATGATGCCCTTGGCCAAAAAGGGCGTATGCGTTTTTTCCTGAATATATTCAGGAAAAAACGCATACGCCCTTTTTGGCCAACCAAGCAACCTGGAAAGGCCAATCAGCGCTCCAAAGAAGTCTCGCTTCCCAGCGGGCAAAAGGGCCATGCGGAAAAAAGTGTCCAAACCAGAAATGCAGGACCGGCCATGGAGAAATGGGAGCCTTGCTACGCTGATGGTTGGGATGTAAATTGCCAACAGCCACTCTGGAGAAGTGTACGGTGTGTTCTGAAACATCTAAAAAACACAGCTTGGAGAGCATAGGGCACTTCCACTCATGGGCGTATAAATTGGGAAAACTAAAAATCAGCAAGACACAGGCACCCCAAAGTTTAGGGCTGCTCTGTTGACAAGAACCCCCACTTCATTACACCTTAAATATCCTAGGAAAGAGAAAAATGGATAAAGAAGTTGTGGTCCTCATGTACAATGGAATATCACTCAGCCATGAAATCCACGTCATAAGGCTAGTAGCAGCACGATGAGTGGATTTAGGTACGACGATTCTAAGTGAAATAAGTCACACAGAAAAAGACACTTATCATAAGATATCACTTAGAGAGGGAATGTAAAAACCGCTACACTTGAACTGAATTACAAAACAGAACAGAGTCACACGTTTAGGAAACACACTATGGCTGCTGAACGGGAAAGGTGAGGTGGGGTGATGCATAAAACAAGGGTTTCAAATTTGCTCCGATACCGTTCCATAAACCCAATATGTAAGAGACAAGACCTATTCCTTTTTCAGTGAACTGGACTCAACACCCCCTATTCACCGCACAAGAATATATCTGACTAGTAAGAATCTTCAAACCTATGTATTGATATCTCTCCGTAAGTGAGTCAAGGGGGTGTAAAGCGGCATAAACACAGCCGTGAAAAGCAGCTAAACCCCATTATAAAAATAAATTACTTTTCAAAACCCGTGAAACAAAGACAGTGAAAGAGAGAGAAATTCTTACAAAATTCGTTCAGGGGCTGTGATGCAACCTGGATTGACCATATCTAGACCCACAGCTGATTGAGACATAAGGGTGGACACTCTTGGGGCTGAGAGGTTCGGTGAGGTTGGGTGAGCCAACGCAGACCCTTTCAAGTAATACTGCATGGTACCCATCCTATGGGTCCCAAATCTCCAGGTTCAAGGGCATCTTCCTACGTCGAAAACAGGCATGAGAAACCCAGAAGATGGTACACCGTGTGATCGGGAAAGGTTTCTAAAACGCACCTCATTTCTCATCTCCTTGGCTCGGGTTCGCCATTCCAGCCGATTTACTAGCCATCTCCCTCCTTGGAGAATCAGCACCTTTAACCTCCTGTTCCGTACAGGTTGCAATTTGTCCTGAGGATGAACGGGAAGAGGGGGAACCAATGAGAGACTAGCTCTAGGTGTTGGGACAGGCACAGGTCACTCTATTTTCCCATCAGGAAGAAGAATTAAGCACAAGCTCAGCCTGCCCCCCAGAACCAGAAGAGGGCCTGAAGCAATCCTGCGCTTTTGCGGCCAGCTCCCAAAAAAGCGAGTTGAAAAATGGAGCTCAGGGGCACTGCAATTCACAAACCTGCAGAGTTTTAAATGATACCTCTCGTCCACAAATATATTAAGGGAAGGCAACGAAGAGGCTTTGAAAGCAAGGCAGAATTGCAGGAAACAGATTTCAGGAGGTAGATTCGAATCGCCTTGAAAGCACATGAAAAGCGGCAAAACGTGGACAATGATGCCCTTGGCCAAAAAGGGCGTATGCGTTTTTTCCTGAATATATTCAGGAAAAAACGCATACGCCCTTTTTGGCCAACCAAGCAACCTGGAAAGGCCAATCAGCGCTCCAAAGAAGTCTCGCTTCCCAGCGGGCAAAAGGGCCATGCGGAAAAAAGTGTCCAAACCAGAAATGCAGGACCGGCCATGGAGAAATGGGAGCCTTGCTACGCTGATGGGTGGGATGTAAATTGCCAACAGCCACTCTGGAGAAGTGTACGGTGTGTTCTGAAACATCTAAAAAACACAGCTTGGAGAGCATAGGGCACTTCCACTCATGGGCGTATAAATTGGGAAAACTAAAAATCAGCAAGACACAGGCACCCCAAAGTTTAGGGCTGCTCTGTTGACAAGAACCCCCACTTCATTAAACCTTAAATATCCTAGGAAAGAGAAAAATGGATAAAGAAGTGGTGGTCCTCATGTACAATGGAATATCACTCAGCCATGAAATCAACGTCATAAGGCTAGTAGCAGCACGATGAGTGGATTTAGGTACGACGATTCTACGTGAAATAAGTCACACAGAAAAAGACACTTATCATAAGATATCACTTCTAGAGGGAATGTAAAACCCGCTACTCTTGAACTGAATTGCAAAACAGAACAGAGTCACACACTTAGGAAACACACTATGGCTGCTGAACGGGAAAGGTGAGGTGGGGTGATGCATAAAACAAGGGTTTCAAATTAGCTCAGATACCGTTCCATAAACCCAATATGTAAGAGACAAGACCTATTCCTTTTTCAGTGAACTGGACTCAACACCCCCTATTCACCACACAAGAATATATCTGACTAGTAAGAATCTTCAAACCTATGTATTGATATCTCTCTGTAAGTGAGTCAAGGGGGTGTAAAGCGGCATAAACACAGCCGTGAAAAGCAGCTAAACCCCATTATAAAAATAAATTACTTTTCAAAACCCGTGAAACAAAGACAGTGAAAGAGAGCGAAATTCTTACAAAATTCGTTCAGGGGCTGTGATGCAACCTGGATTGACCATATCTAGACCCACAGCTGATTGAGACATAAGGGTGGACACTCTTGGGGCTGAGAGGTTCGGTGAGGTTGGGTGAGCCAACGCAGACCCTTTCAAGTAATACTGCATGGTACCCATCCCATGGGTCCCAAATCTCCAGGTTCAAGGGCATCTTCCTACGTCGAAAACAGGCATGAGAAACCCAGAAGATGGTACACCGTGTGATCGGGAAAGGTTTCTAAAACGCACCTCATTTCTCATCTCCTTTGCTCGGGTTCGCCATTCCAGCCGATTTACTAGCCATCTCCCTCCTTGGAGAATCAGCACCTTTAACCTCCTGTTCCGTACAGGTTGCAATTTGTCCTGAGGATGAACGGGAAGAGGGGGAACCAATGAGAGACTAGCTCTAGGTGTTGGGACAGGCACAGGTCACTCTATTTTCCCATCAGGAAGAAGAATTAAGCACAAGCTCAGCCTGCCCCCCAGAACCAGAAGAGGGCCTGAAGCAATCCTGCGCTTTTGCGGCCAGCTCCCAAAAAAGCGAGTTGAAAAATGGAGCTCAGGGGCACTGCAATTCACAAACCTGCAGAGTTTTAAATGATACCTCTCGTCCACAAATATATTAAGGGAAGGCAACGAAGAGGCTTTGAAAGCAAGGCAGAATTGCAGGAAACAGATTTCAGGAGGTAGATTCGACTCGCCTTGAAAGCACATGAAAAGTGGCAAAACGTGGACAATGATGCCCTTGGCCAAAAAGGGCGTATGCGTTTTTTCCTGAATATATTCAGGAAAAAACGCATACGCCCTTTTTGGCCAACCAAGCAACCTGGAAAGGCCAATCAGCGCTCCAAAGAAGTCTCGCTTCCCAGCGGGCAAAAGGGCCATGCGGAAAAAAGTGTCCAAACCAGAAATGCAGGACCGGCCATGGAGAAATGGGAGCCTTGCTACGCTGATGGTTGGGATGTAAATTGCCAACAGCCACTCTGGAGAAGTGTACGGTGTGTTCTGAAACATCTAAAAAACACAGCTTGGAGAGCATAGGGCACTTCCACTCATGGGCGTATAAATTGGGAAAACTAAAAATCAGCAAGACACAGGCACCCCAAAGTTTAGGGCTGCTCTGTTGACAAGAACCCCCACTTCATTACACCTTAAATATCCTAGGAAAGAGAAAAATGGATAAAGAAGTTGTGGTCCTCATGTACAATGGAATATCACTCAGCCATGAAATCCACGTCATAAGGCTAGTAGCAGCACGATGAGTGGATTTAGGTACGACGATTCTAAGTGAAATAAGTCACACAGAAAAAGACACTTATCATAAGATATCACTTAGAGAGGGAATGTAAAAACCGCTACACTTGAACTGAATTACAAAACAGAACAGAGTCAAACTTTTAGGAAACACACTATGGCTGCTGAACGAGAAAGGTGAGGTGCGGTGATGCATAAAACAAGGGTTTCTAATTAGCTCCGATACCGTTCCATAAACCCAATATGTAAGAGACAAGACCTATTCCTTTTTCAGTGAACTGGACTCAACACCCCCTATTCACCGCACAAGAATATATCTGACTAGTAAGAATCTTCAAACCTATGTATTGATATCTCTCTGTAAGTGAGTCAAGGGGGTGTAAAGCGGCATAAACACAGCCGTGAAAAGCAGCTAAACCCCATTATAAAAATAAATTACTTTTCAAAACCCGTGAAACAAAGACAGTGAAAGAGAGAGAAATTCTTACAAAATTCGTTCAGGGGCTGTGATGCAACCTGGATTGACCATATCTAGACCCACAGCTGATTGAGACATAAGGGTGGACACTCTTGGGGCTGAGAGGTTCGGTGAGGTTGGGTGAGCCAACGCAGACCCTTTCAAGTAGTACTGCATGGTACCCATCCCATGGGTCCCAAATCTCCAGGTTCAAGGGCATCTTCCTACGTCGAAAACAGGCATGAGAAACCCAGAAGATGGTACACCGTGTGATCGGGAAAGGTTTCTAAAACGCACCTCATTTCTCATCTCCTTTGCTCGGGTTCGCCATTCCAGCCGATTTACTAGCCATCTCCCTCCTTGGAGAATCAGCACCTTTAACCTCCTGTTCCGTACAGGTTGCAATTTGTCCTGAGGATGAACGGGAAGAGGGGGAACCAATGAGAGACTAGCTCTAGGTGTTGGGACAGGCACAGGTCACTCTATTTTCCCATCAGGAAGAAGAATTAAGCACAAGCTCAGCCTGCCCCCCAGAACCAGAAGAGGGCCTGAAGCAATCCTGCGCTTTTGCGGCCAGCTCCCAAAAAAGCGAGTTGAAAAATGGAGCTCAGGGGCACTGCAATTCACAAACCTGCAGAGTTTTAAATGATACCTCTCGTCCACAAATATATTAAGGGAAGGCAACGAAGAGGCTTTGAAAGCAAGGCAGAATTGCAGGAAACAGATTTCAGGAGGTAGATTCGACTCGCCTTGAAAGCACATGAAAAGTGGCAAAACGTGGACAATGATGCCCTTGGCCAAAAAGGGCGTATGCGTTTTTTCCTGAATATATTCAGGAAAAAACGCATACGCCCTTTTTGGCCAACCAAGCAACCTGGAAAGGCCAATCAGCGCTCCAAAGAAGTCTCGCTTCCCAGCGGGCAAAAGGGCCATGCGGAAAAAAGTGTCCAAACCAGAAATGCAGGACCGGCCATGGAGAAATGGGAGCCTTGCTACGCTGATGGTTGGGATGTAAATTGCCAACAGCCACTCTGGAGAAGTGTACGGTGTGTTCTGAAACATCTAAAAAACACAGCTTGGAGAGCATAGGGCACTTCCACTCATGGGCGTATAAATTGGGAAAACTAAAAATCAGCAAGACACAGGCACCCCAAAGTTTAGGGCTGCTCTGTTGACAAGAACCCCCACTTCATTACACCTTAAATATCCTAGGAAAGAGAAAAATGGATAAAGAAGTTGTGGTCCTCATGTACAATGGAATATCACTCAGCCATGAAATCCACGTCATAAGGCTAGTAGCAGCACGATGAGTGGATTTAGGTACGACGATTCTAAGTGAAATAAGTCACACAGAAAAAGACACTTATCATAAGATATCACTTAGAGAGGGAATGTAAAAACCGCTACACTTGAACTGAATTACAAAACAGAACAGAGTCACACGTTTAGGAAACACACTATGGCTGCTGAACGAGAAAGGTGAGGTGCGGTGATGCATAAAACAAGGGTTTCAAATTAGCTCCGATACCGTTCCATAAACCCAATATGTAAGAGACAAGACCTATTCCTTTTTCAGTGAACTGGACTCAACACCCCCTATTCACCGCACAAGAATATATCTGACTAGTAAGAATCTTCAAACCTATGTATTGATATCTCTCTGTAAGTGAGTCAAGGGGGTGTAAAGCGGCATAAACACAGCCGTGAAAAGCAGCTAAACCCCATTATAAAAATAAATTACTTTTCAAAACCCGTGAAACAAAGACAGTGAAAGAGAGAGAAATTCTTACAAAATTCGTTCAGGGGCTGTGATGCAACCTGGATTGACCATATCTAGACCCACAGCTGATTGAGACATAAGGGTGGATACTCTTGGGGCTGAGAGGTTCGGTGAGGTTGGGTGAGCCAACGCAGACCCTTTCACGTAGTACTGCATGGTACCCATCCCATGGGTCCCAAATCTCCAGGTTCAAGGGCATCTTCCTACGTCGAAAACAGGCATGAGAAACCCAGAAGATGGTACACCGTGTGATCGGGAAAGGTTTCTAAAACGCACCTCATTTCTCATCTCCTTTGCTCGGGTTCGCCATTCCAGCCGATTTACTAGCCATCTCCCTCCTTGGAGAATCAGCACCTTTAACCTCCTGTTCCGTACAGGTTGCAATTTGTCCTGAGGATGAACGGGAAGAGGGGGAACCAATGAGAGACTAGCTCTAGGTGTTGGGACAGGCACAGGTCACTCTATTTTCCCATCAGGAAGAAGAATTAAGCACAAGCTCAGCCTGCCCCCCAGAACCAGAAGAGGGCCTGAAGCAATCCTGCGCTTTTGCGGCCAGCTCCCAAAAAAGCGAGTTGAAAAATGGAGCTCAGGGGCACTGCAATTCACAAACCTGCAGAGTTTTAAATGATACCTCTCGTCCACAAATATATTAAGGGAAGGCAACGAAGAGGCTTTGAAAGCAAGGCAGAATTGCAGGAAACAGATTTCAGGAGGTAGATTCGAATCGCCTTGAAAGCACATGAAAAGCGGCAAAACGTGGACAATGATGCCCTTGGCCAAAAAGGGCGTATGCGTTTTTTCCTGAATATATTCAGGAAAAAACGCATACGCCCTTTTTGGCCAACCAAGCAACCTGGAAAGGCCAATCAGCGCTCCAAAGAAGTCTCGCTTCCCAGCGGGCAAAAGGGCCATGCGGAAAACAGTGTCCAAACCAGAAATGCAGGACCGGCCATGGAGAAATGGGAGCCTTGCTACGCTGATGGGTGGGATGTAAATTGCCAACAGCCACTCTGGAGAAGTGTACGGTGTGTTCTGAAACATCTAAAAAACACAGCTTGGAGAGCATAGGGCACTTCCACTCATGGGCGTATAAATTGGGAAAACTAAAAATCAGCAAGACACAGGCACCCCAAAGTTTAGGGCTGCTCTGTTGACAAGAACCCCCACTTCATTACACCTTAAATATCCTAGGAAAGAGAAAAATGGATAAAGAAGTTGTGGTCCTCATGTACAATGGAATATCACTCAGCCATGAAATCAACGTCATAAGGCTAGTAGCAGCACGATGAGTGGATTTAGGTACGACGATTCTAAGTGAAATAAGTCACACAGAAAAAGACACTTATCATAAGATATCACTTCTAGAGGGAATGTAAAACCAGCTACACTTGAACTGAATTGCAAAACAGAACAGAGTCACACATTTAGGAAACACACTATGGCTGCTGAACGGGAAAGGTGAGGTGGGGTGATGCATAAAACAAGGGTTTCAAATTAGCTCAGATACCGTTCCATAAACCCAATATGTAAGAGACAAGACCTATTCCTTTTTCAGTGAACTGGGCTCAACACCCCCTATTCACCGCACAAGAATATATCTGACTAGTAAGAATCTTCAAACCTATGTATTGATATCTCTCTGTAAGTGAGTCAAGGGGGTGTAAAGCGGCATAAACACAGCCGTGAAAAGCAGCTAAACCCCATTATAAAAATAAATTACTTTTCAAAACCCGTGAAACAAAGACAGTGAAAGAGAGAGAAATTCTTACAAAATTCGTTCAGGGGCTGTGATGCAACCTGGATTGACCATATCTAGACCCACAGCTGATTGAGACATAAGGGTGGACACTCTTGGGGCTGAGAGGTTCGGTGAGGTTGGGTGAGCCAACGCAGACCCTTTCAAGTAATACTGCATGGTACCCATCCCATGGGTCCCAAATCTCCAGGTTCAAGGGCATCTTCCTACGTCGAAAACAGGCATGAGAAACCCAGAAGATGGTACACCGTGTGATCGGGAAAGGTTTCTAAAACGCACCTCATTTCTCATCTCCTTTGCTCGGGTTCGCCATTCCAGCCGATTTACTAGCCATCTCCCTCCTTGGAGAATCAGCACCTTTAACCTCCTGTTCCGTACAGGTTGCAATTTGTCCTGAGGATGAACGGGAAGAGGGGGAACCAATGAGAGACTAGCTCTAGGTGTTGGGACAGGCACAGGTCACTCTATTTTCCCATCAGGAAGAAGAATTAAGCACAAGCTCAGCCTGCCCCCCAGAACCAGAAGAGGGCCTGAAGCAATCCTGCGCTTTTGCGGCCAGCTCCCAAAAAAGCGAGTTGAAAAATGGAGCTCAGGGGCACTGCAATTCACAAACCTGCAGAGTTTTAAATGATACCTCTCGTCCACAAATATATTAAGGGAAGGCAACGAAGAGGCTTTGAAAGCAAGGCAGAATTGCAGGAAACAGATTTCAGGAGGTAGATTCGAATCGCCTTGAAAGCACATGAAAAGCGGCAAAACGTGGACAATGATGCCCTTGGCCAAAAAGGGCGTATGCGTTTTTTCCTGAATATATTCAGGAAAAAACGCATACGCCCTTTTTGGCCAACCAAGCAACCTGGAAAGGCAAATCAGCGCTCCAAAGAAGTCTCGCTTCCCAGCGGGCAAAAGGGCCATGCGGAAAACAGTGTCCAAACCAGAAATGCAGGACCGGCCATGGAGAAATGGGAGCCTTGCTACGCTGATGGGTGGGATGTAAATTGCCAACAGCCACTCTGGAGAAGTGTACGGTGTGTTCTGAAACATCTAAAAAACACAGCTTGGAGAGCATAGGGCACTTCCACTCATGTGCGTATAAATTGGGAAAACTAAAAATCAGCAAGACACAGGCACCCCAAAGTTTAGAGCTGCTCTGTTGACAAGAACCCCCACTTCATTACACCTTAAGTAACCTAGGAAAGCGAAAAATGGATAAAGAATTTGTGGTCCTCATGTACAATGGAATATCACTCAGCCATGAAATCCACGTCATAAGGCTAGTAGCAGCACGATGAGTGGATTTAGGTACGACGATTCTAAGTGAAATAAGTCACACAGAAAAAGACACTTATCATAAGATATCACTTCTAGAGGGAATGTAAAAACCGCTACACTTGAACTGAATTACAAAACAGAACAGAGTCACACGTTTAGGAAACACACTATGGCTGCTGAACGGGCAAGGTGAGGTGGGGTGATGCATAAAACAAGGGTTTCAAATTAGCTCAGATACCGTTCCATAAACCCAATATGTAAGAGACAAGACCTATTCCTTTTTCAGTGAACTGGACTCAACACCCCCTATTCACCGCACAAGAATATATCTGACTAGTAAGAATCTTCAAACCTATGTATTGATATCTCTCTGTAAGTGAGTCAAGGGGGTGTAAAGCGGCATAAACACAGCCGTGAAAAGCAGCTAAACCCCATTATAAAAATAAATTACTTTTCAAAACCCGTGAAACAAAGACAGTGAAAGAGAGAGAAATTCTTACAAAATTCGTTCAGGGGCTGTGATGCAACCTGGATTGACCATATCTAGACCCACAGCTGATTGAGACATAAGGGTGGACACTCTTGGGGCTGAGAGGTTCGGTGAGGTTGGGTGAGCCAACGCAGACCCTTTCAAGTAGTACTGCATGGTACCCATCCCATGGGTCCCAAATCTCCAGGTTCAAGGGCATCTTCCTACGTCGAAAACAGGCATGAGAAACCCAGAAGATGGTACACCGTGGGATCGGGAAAGGTTTCTAAAACGCACCTCATTTCTCATCTCCTTTGCTCGGGTTCGCCATTCCAGCCGATTTACTAGCCATCTCCCTCCTTGGAGAATCAGCACCTTTAACCTCCTGTTCCGTACAGGTTGCAATTTGTCCTGAGGATGAACGGGAAGAGGGGGAACCAATGAGAGACTAGCTCTAGGGGTTGGGACAGGCACAGGTCACTCTATTTTCCCATCAGGAAGAAGAATTAAGCACAAGCTCAGCCTGCCCCCCAGAACCAGAAGAGGGCCTGAAGCAATCCTGCGCTTTTGCGGCCAGCTCCCAAAAAAGCGAGTTGAAAAATGGAGCTCAGGGGCACTGCAATTCACAAACCTGCAGAGTTTTAAATGATACCTCTCGTCCACAAATATATTAAGGGAAGGCAACGAAGAGGCTTTGAAAGCAAGGCAGAATTGCAGGAAACAGATTTCAGGAGGTAGATTCGAATCGCCTTGAAAGCACATGAAAAGCGGCAAAACGTGGACAATGATGCCCTTGGCCAAAAAGGGCGTATGCGTTTTTTCCTGAATATATTCAGGAAAAAACGCATACGCCCTTTTTGGCCAACCAAGCAACCTGGAAAGGCCAATCAGCGCTCCAAAGAAGTCTCGCTTCCCAGCGGGCAAAAGGGCCATGCGGAAAAAAGTGTCCAAACCAGAAATGCAGGACCGGCCATGGAGAAATGGGAGCCTTGCTACGCTGATGGGTGGGATGTAAATTGCCAACAGCCACTCTGGAGAAGTGTACGGTGTGTTCTGAAACATCTAAAAAACACAGCTTGGAGAGCATAGGGCACTTCCACTCATGGGCGTATAAATTGGGAAAACTAAAAATCAGCAAGACACAGGCACCCCAAAGTTTAGGGCTGCTCTGTTGACAAGAACCCCCACTTCATTACACCTTAAATATCCTAGGAAAGAGAAAAATGGATAAAGAAGTGGTGGTCCTCATGTACAATGGAATATCACTCAGCCATGAAATCCACGTCATAAGGCTAGTAGCAGCACGATGAGTGGATTTAGGTACGACGATTCTAAGTGAAATAAGTCACACAGAAAAAGACACTTATCATAAGATATCACTTAGAGAGGGAATGTAAAAACCGCTACACTTGAACTGAATTACAAAACAGAACAGAGTCACACGTTTAGAAAACACACTATGGCTGCTGAACGGGAAAGGTGAGGTGGGGTGATGCATAAAACAAGGGTTTCAAATTAGCTCCGATACCGTTCCATAAACCCAATATGTAAGAGACAAGACCTATTCCTTTTTCAGTGAACTGGACTCAACACCCCCTATTCACCGCACAAGAATATATCTGACTAGTAAGAATCTTCAAACCTATGTATTGATATCTCTCTGTAAGTGAGTCAAGGGGGTGTAAAGCGGCATAAACACAGCCGTGAAAAGCAGCTAAACCCCATTATAAAAATAAATTACTTTTCAAAACCCGTGAAACAAAGGCAGTGAAAGAGAGAGAAATTCTTGCAAAATTCGTTCAGGGGCTGTGATGCAACCTGGATTGACCATATCTAGACCCACAGCTGATTGAGACATAAGGGTGGACACTCTTGGGGCTGAGAGGTTCGGTGAGGTTGGGTGAGCCAACGCAGACCCTTTCAAGTAGTACTGCATGGTACCCATCCCATGGGTCCCAAATCTCCAGGTTCAAGGGCATCTTCCTACGTCGAAAACAGGCATGAGAAACCCAGAAGATGGTACACCGTGGGATCGGGAAAGGTTTCTAAAACGCACCTCATTTCTCATCTCCTTTGCTCGGGTTCGCCATTCCAGCCGATTTACTAGCCATCTCCCTCCTTGCAGAATCAGCACCTTTAACCTCCTGTTCCGTACAGGTTGCAATTTGTCCTGAGGATGAACGGGAAGAGGGGGAACCAATGAGAGACTAGCTCTAGGTGTTGGGACAGGCACAGGTCACTCTATTTTCCCATCAGGAAGAAGAATTAAGCACAAGCTCAGCCTGCCCCCCAGAACGAGAAGAGGGCCTGAAGCAATCCTGCGCTTTTGCGGCCAGCTCCCAAAAAAGCGAGTTGAAAAATGGAGCTCAGGGGCACTGCAATTCACAAACCTGCAGAGTTTTAAATGATACCTCTCGTCCACAAATATATTAAGGGAAGGCAACGAAGAGGCTTTGAAAGCAAGGCAGAATTGCAGGAAACAGATTTCAGGAGGTAGATTCGAATCGCCTTGAAAGCACATGAAAAGCGGCAAAACGTGGACAATGATGCCCTTGGCCAAAAAGGGCGTATGCGTTTTTTCCTGAATATATTCAGGAAAAAACGCATACGCCCTTTTTGGCCAACCAAGCAACCTGGAAAGGCCAATCAGCGCTCCAAAGAAGTCTCGCTTCCCAGCGGGCAAAAGGGCCATGCGGAAAAAAGTGTCCAAACCAGAAATGCAGGACCGGCCATGGAGAAATGGGAGCCTTGCTACGCTGATGGGTGGGATGTAAATTGCCAACAGCCACTCTGGAGAAGTGTACGGTGTGTTCTGAAACATCTAAAAAACACAGCTTGGAGAGCATAGGGCACTTCCACTCATGGGCGTATAAATTGGGAAAACTAAAAATCAGCAAGACACAGGCACCCCAAAGTTTAGGGCTGCTCTGTTGACAAGAACCCCCACTTCATTACACCTTAAATATCCTAGGAAAGAGAAAAATGGATAAAGAAGTGGTGGTCCTCATGTACAATGGAATATCACTCAGCCATGAAATCCACGTCATAAGGCTAGTAGCAGCACGATGAGTGGATTTAGGTACGACGATTCTAAGTGAAATAAGTCACACAGAAAAAGACACTTATCATAAGATATCACTTAGAGAGGGAATGTAAAAACCGCTACACTTGAACTGAATTACAAAACAGAACAGAGTCACACGTTTAGAAAACACACTATGGCTGCTGAACGGGAAAGGTGAGGTGGGGTGATGCATAAAACAAGGGTTTCAAATTAGCTCCGATACCGTTCCATAAACCCAATATGTAAGAGACAAGACCTATTCCTTTTTCAGTGAACTGGACTCAACACCCCCTATTCACCGCACAAGAATATATCTGACTAGTAAGAATCTTCAAACCTATGTATTGATATCTCTTTGTAAGTGAGTCAAGGGGGTGTAAAGCGGCATAAACACAGCCGTGAAAAGCAGCTAAACCCCATTATAAAAATAAATTACTTTTCAAAACCCGTGAAACAAAGACAGTGAAAGAGAGAGAAATTCTTACAAAATTCGTTCAGGGGCTGTGATGCAACCTGGATTGACCATATCTAGACCCACAGCTGATTGAGACATAAGGGTGGACACTCTTGGGGCTGAGAGGTTCGGTGAGGTTGGGTGAGCCAACGCAGACCCTTTCAAGTAATACTGCATGGTACCCATCCCATGGGTCCCAAATCTCCAGGTTCAAGGGCATCTTCCTATGTCGAAAACAGGCATGAGAAACCCAGAAGATGGTACACCGTGTGATCGGGAAAGGTTTCTAAAACGCACCTCATTTCTCATCTCCTTTGCTCGGGTTCGCCATTCCAGCCGATTTACTAGCCATCTCCCTCCTTGGAGAATCAGCACCTTTAACCTCCTGTTCCGTACAGGTTGCAATTTGTCCTGAGGATGAACGGGAAGAGGGGGAACCAATGAGAGACTAGCTCTAGGTGTTGGGACAGGCACAGGTCACTCTATTTTCCCATCAGGAAGAAGAATTAAGCACAAGCTCAGCCTGCCCCCCAGAACCAGAAGAGGGCCTGAAGCAATCCTGCGCTTTTGCGGCCAGCTCCCAAAAAAGCGAGTTGAAAAATGGAGCTCAGGGGCACTGCAATTCACAAACCTGCAGAGTTTTAAATGATACCTCTCGTCCACAAATATATTAAGGGAAGGCAACGAAGAGGCTTTGAAAGCAAGGCAGAATTGCAGGAAACAGATTTCAGGAGGTAGATTCGAATCGCCTTGAAAGCACATGAAAAGCGGCAAAACGTGGACAATGATGCCCTTGGCCAAAAAGGGCGTATGCGTTTTTTCCTGAATATATTCAGGAAAAAACGCATACGCCCTTTTTGGCCAACCAAGCAACCTGGAAAGGCCAATCAGCGCTCCAAAGAAGTCTCGCTTCCCAGCGGGCAAAAGGGCCATGCGGAAAAAAGTGTCCAAACCAGAAATGCAGGACCGGCCATGGAGAAATGGGAGCATTGCTACGCTGATGGGTGGGATGTAAATTGCCAACAGCCACTCTGGAGAAGTGTACGGTGTGTTCTGAAACATCTAAAAAACACAGCTTGGAGAGCATAGGGCACTTCCACTCATGGGCGTATAAATTGGGAAAACTAAAAATCAGCAAGACACAGGCACCCCAAAGTTTAGGGCTGCTCTGTTGACAAGAACCCCCACTTCATTACACCTTAAATATCCTAGGAAAGAGAAAAATGGATAAAGAAGTGGTGGTCCTCATGTACAATGGAATATCACTCAGCCATGAAATCCACGTCATAAGGCTAGTAGCAGCACGATGAGTGGATTTAGGTACGACGATTCTAAGTGAAATAAGTCACACAGAAAAAGACACTTATCATAAGATATCACTTAGAGAGGGAATGTAAAAACCGCTACACTTGAACTGAATTACAAAACAGAACAGAGTCACACGTTTAGAAAACACACTATGGCTGCTGAACGGGAAAGGTGAGGTGGGGTGATGCATAAAACAAGGGTTTCAAATTAGCTCCGATACCGTTCCATAAACCCAATATGTAAGAGACAAGACCTATTCCTTTTTCAGTGAACTGGACTCAACACCCCCTATTCACCGCACAAGAATATATCTGACTAGTAAGAATCTTCAAACCTATGTATTGATATCTCTCTGTAAGTGAGTCAAGGGGGTGTAAAGCGGCATAAACACAGCCGTGAAAAGCAGCTAAACCCCATTATAAAAATAAATTACTTTTCAAAACCCGTGAAACAAAGGCAGTGAAAGAGCGTGAAATTCTTGCAAAATTCGTTCAGGGGCTGTGATGCAACCTGGATTGACCATATCTAGACCCACAGCTGATTGAGACATAAGGGTGGACACTCTTGGGGCTGAGAGGTTCGGTGAGGTTGGGTGAGCCAACGCAGACCCTTTCAAGTAATACTGCATGGTACCCATCCCATGGGTCCCAAATCTCCAGGTTCAAGGGCATCTTCCTACGTCGAAAACAGGCATGAGAAACCCAGAAGATGGTACACCGTGTGATCGGGAAAGGTTTCTAAAACGCACCTCATTTCTCATCTCCTTTGCTCGGGTTCGCCATTCCAGCCGATTTACTAGCCATCTCCCTCCTTGGAGAATCAGCACCTTTAACCTCCTGTTCCGTACAGGTTGCAATTTGTCCTGAGGATGAACGGGAAGAGGGGGAACCAATGAGAGACTAGCTCTAGGTGTTGGGACAGGCACAGGTCACTCTATTTTCCCATCAGGAAGAAGAATTAAGCACAAGCTCAGCCTGCCCCCCAGAACCAGAAGAGGGCCTGAAGCAATCCTGCGCTTTTGCAGCCAGCTCCCAAAAAAGCGAGTTGAAAAATGGAGCTCAGGGGCACTGCAATTCACAAACCTGCAGAGTTTTAAATGATACCTCTCGTCCACAAATATATTAAGGGAAGGCAACGAAGAGGCTTTGAAAGCAAGGCAGAATTGCAGGAAACAGATTTCAGGAGGTAGATTCGAATCGCCTTGAAAGCACATGAAAAGCGGCAAAACGTGGACAATGATGCCCTTGGCCAAAAAGGGCGTATGCGTTTTTTCCTGAATATATTCAGGAAAAAACGCATACGCCCTTTTTGGCCAACCAAGCAACCTGGAAAGGCCAATCAGCGCTCCAAAGAAGTCTCGCTTCCCAGCGGGCAAAAGGGCCATGCGGAAAAAAGTGTCCAAACCAGAAATGCAGGACCGGCCATGGAGAAATGGGAGCCTTGCTACGCTGATGGGTGGGATGTAAATTGCCAACAGCCACTCTGGAGAAGTGTACGGTGTGTTCTGAAACATCTAAAAAACACAGCTTGGAGAGCATAGGGCACTTCCACTCATGGGCGTATAAATTGGGAAAACTAAAAATCAGCAAGACACAGGCACCCCACAGTTTAGGGCTGCTCTGTTGACAAGAACCCCCACTTCATTACACCTTAAATATCCTAGGAAAGAGAAAAATGGATAAAGAAGTTGTGGTCCTCATGTACAATGGAATATCACTCAGCCATGAAATCCACGTCATAAGGCTAGTAGCAGCACGATGAGTGGATTTAGGTACGACGATTCTAAGTGAAATAAGTCACACAGAAAAAGACACTTATCATAAGATATCACTTAGAGAGGGAATGTAAAAACCGCCTACACTTGAACTGAATTACAAAACAGAACAGAGTCACACGTTTAGAAAACACACTATGGCTGCTGAACGGGAAAGGTGAGGTGGGGTGATGCATAAAACAAGGGTTTCAAATTAGCTCCGATACCGTTCCATAAACCCAATATGTAAGAGACAAGACCTATTCCTTTTTCAGTGAACTGGACTCAACACCCCCTATTCACCGCACAAGAATATAACTGACTAGTAAGAATCTTCAAACCTATGTATTGATATCTCTCTGTAAGTGAGTCAAGGGGGTGTAAAGCGGCATAAACACAGCCGTGAAAAGCAGCTAAACCCCATTATAAAAATAAATTACTTTTCAAAACCCGTGAAACAAAGGCAGTGAAAGAGAGAGAAATTCTTACAAAATTCGTTCAGGGGCTGTGATGCAACCTGGATTGACCATATCTAGACCCACAGCTGATTGAGACATAAGGGTGGACACTCTTGGGGCTGAGAGGTTCGGTGAGGTTGGGTGAGCCAACGCAGACCCTTTCAAGTAATACTGCATGGTACCCATCCCATGGGTCCCAAATCTCCAGGTTCAAGGGCATCTTCCTACGTCGAAAACAGGCATGAGAAACCCAGAAGATGGTACACCGTGTGATCGGGAAAGGTTTCTAAAACGCACCTCATTTCTCATCTCCTTTGCTCGGGTTCGCCATTCCAGCCGATTTACTAGCCATCTCCCTCCTTGGAGAATCAGCACCTTTAACCTCCTGTTCCGTACAGGTTGCAATTTGTCCTGAGGATGAACGGGAAGAGGGGGAAACAATGAGAGACTAGCTCTAGGTGTTGGGACAGGCACAGGTCACTCTATTTTCCCATCAGGAAGAAGAATTAAGCACAAGCTCAGCCTGCCCCCCAGAACCAGAAGAGGGCCTGAAGCAATCCTGCGCTTTGGCGGCCAGCTCCCAAAAAAGCGAGTTGAAAAATGGAGCTCAGGGGCACTGCAATTCACAAACCTGCAGAGTTTTAAATGATACCTCTCGTCCACAAATATATTAAGGGAAGGCAACGAAGAGGCTTTGAAAGCAAGGCAGAATTGCAGGAAACAGATTTCAGGAGGTAGATTCGAATCGCCTTGAAAGCACATGAAAAGCGGCAAAACGTGGACAATGATGCCCTTGGCCAAAAAGGGCGTATGCGTTTTTTCCTGAATATATTCAGGAAAAAACGCATACGCCCTTTTTGGCCAACCAAGCAACCTGGAAAGGCCAATCAGCGCTCCAAAGAAGTCTCGCTTCCCAGCGGGCAAA
This sequence comes from Balaenoptera acutorostrata, assembly GCF_949987535.1. NCBI lineage: Eukaryota > Metazoa > Chordata > Mammalia > Artiodactyla > Balaenopteridae > Balaenoptera > Balaenoptera acutorostrata. The sequence continues at coordinate 78,163 of NW_026646802.1, read as the reverse complement.
AGGGCCATGCGGAAAAAAGTGTCCAAACCAGAAATGCAGGACCGGCCATGGAGAAATGGGAGCCTTGCTACGCTGATGGGTGGGATGTAAATTGCCAACAGCCACTCTGGAGAAGTGTACGGTGTGTTCTGAAACATCTAAAAAACACAGCTTGGAGAGCATAGGGCACTTCCACTCATGGGCGTATAAATTGGGAAAACTAAAAATCAGCAAGACACAGGCACCCCACAGTTTAGGGCTGCTCTGTTGACAAGAACCCCCACTTCATTACACCTTAAATATCCTAGGAAAGAGAAAAATGGATAAAGAAGTTGTGGTCCTCATGTACAATGGAATATCACTCAGCCATGAAATCCACGTCATAAGGCTAGTAGCAGCACGATGAGTGGATTTAGGTACGACGATTCTAAGTGAAATAAGTCACACAGAAAAAGACACTTATCATAAGATATCACTTAGAGAGGGAATGTAAAAACCGCCTACACTTGAACTGAATTACAAAACAGAACAGAGTCACACGTTTAGAAAACACACTATGGCTGCTGAACGGGAAAGGTGAGGTGGGGTGATGCATAAAACAAGGGTTTCAAATTAGCTCCGATACCGTTCCATAAACCCAATATGTAAGAGACAAGACCTATTCCTTTTTCAGTGAACTGGACTCAACACCCCCTATTCACCGCACAAGAATATATCTGACTAGTAAGAATCTTCAAACCTATGTATTGATATCTCTCTGTAAGTGAGTCAAGGGGGTGTAAAGCGGCATAAACACAGCCGTGAAAAGCAGCTAAACCCCATTATAAAAATAAATTACTTTTCAAAACCCGTGAAACAAAGGCAGTGAAAGAGAGAGAAATTCTTGCAAAATTCGTTCAGGGGCTGTGATGCAACCTGGATTGACCATATCTAGACCCACAGCTGATTGAGACATAAGGGTGGACACTCTTGGGGCTGAGAGGTTCGGTGAGGTTGGGTGAGCCAACGCAGACCCTTTCAAGTAATACTGCATGGTACCCATCCCATGGGTCCCAAATCTCCAGGTTCAAGGGCATCTTCCTACGTCGAAAACAGGCATGAGAAACCCAGAAGATGGTACACCGTGTGATCGGGAAAGGTTTCTAAAACGCACCTCATTTCTCATCTCCTTTGCTCGGGTTCGCCATTCCAGCCGATTTACTAGCCATCTCCCTCCTTGGAGAATCAGCACCTTTAACCTCCTGTTCCGTACAGGTTGCAATTTGTCCTGAGGATGAACGGGAAGAGGGGGAACCAATGAGAGACTAGCTCTAGGGGTTGGGACAGGCACAGGTCACTCTATTTTCCCATCAGGAAGAAGAATTAAGCACAAGCTCAGCCTGCCCCCCAGAACCAGAAGAGGGCCTGAAGCAATCCTGCGCTTTTGCGGCCAGCTCCCAAAAAAGCGAGTTGAAAAATGGAGCTCAGGGGCACTGCAATTCACAAACCTGCAGAGTTTTAAATGATACCTCTCGTCCACAAATATATTAAGGGAAGGCAACGAAGAGGCTTTGAAAGCAAGGCAGAATTGCAGGAAACAGATTTCAGGAGGTAGATTCGAATCGCCTTGAAAGCACATGAAAAGCGGCAAAACGTGGACAATGATGCCCTTGGCCAAAAAGGGCGTATGCGTTTTTTCCTGAATATATTCAGGAAAAAACGCATACGCCCTTTTTGGCCAACCAAGCAACCTGGAAAGGCCAATCAGCGCTCCAAAGAAGTCTCGCTTCCCAGCGGGCAAAAGGGCCATGCGGAAAAAAGTGTCCAAACCAGAAATGCAGGACCGGCCATGGAGAAATGGGAGCCTTGCTACGCTGATGGGTGGGATGTAAATTGCCAACAGCCACTCTGGAGAAGTGTACGGTGTGTTCTGAAACATCTAAAAAACACAGCTTGGAGGGCATAGGGCACTTCCACTCATGGGCGTATAAATTGGGAAAACTAAAAATCAGCAAGACACAGGCACCCCAAAGTTTAGGGCTGCTCTGTTGACAAGAACCCCCACTTCATTACACCTTAAATATCCTAGGAAAGAGAAAAATGGATAAAGAAGTGGTGGTCCTCATGTACAATGGAATATCACTCAGCCATGAAATCCACGTCATAAGGCTAGTAGCAGCACGATGAGTGGATTTAGGTACGACGATTCTAAGTGAAATAAGTCACACAGAAAAAGACACTTATCATAAGATATCACTTAGAGAGGGAATGTAAAAACCGCTACACTTGAACTGAATTACAAAACAGAACAGAGTCACACGTTCAGAAAACACACTATGGCTGCTGAACGGGAAAGGTGAGGTGGGGTGATGCATAAAACAAGGGTTTCAAATTAGCTCAGATACCGTTCCATAAACCCAATATGTAAGAGACAAGACCTATTCCTTTTTCAGTGAACTGGACTCAACACCCCCTATTCACCGCACAAGAATATATCTGACTAGTAAGAATCTTCAAACCTATGTATTGATATCTCTCTGTAAGTGAGTCAAGGGGGTGTAAAGCGGCATAAACACAGCCGTGAAAAGCAGCTAAACCCCATTATAAAAATAAATTACTTTTCAAAACCCGTGAAACAAAGGCAGTGAAAGAGAGAGAAATTCTTGCAAAATTCGTTCAGGGGCTGTGATGCAACCTGGATTGACCATATCTAGACCCACAGCTGATTGAGACATAAGGGTGGACACTCTTGGGGCTGAGAGGTTCGGTGAGGTTGGGTGAGCCAACGCAGACCCTTTCAAGTAATACTGCATGGTACCCATCCCATGGGTCCCAAATCTCCAGGTTCAAGGGCATCTTCCTACGTCGAAAACAGGCATGAGAAACCCAGAAGATGGTACACCGTGTGATCGGGAAAGGTTTCTAAAACGCACCTCATTTCTCATCTCCTTTGCTCGGGTTCGCCATTCCAGCCGATTTACTAGCCATCTCCCTCCTTGGAGAATCAGCACCTTTAACCTCCTGTTCCGTACAGGTTGCAATTTGTCCTGAGGATGAACGGGAAGAGGGGGAAACAATGAGAGACTAGCTCTAGGGGTTGGGACAGGCACAGGTCACTCTATTTTCCCATCAGGAAGAAGAATTAAGCACAAGCTCAGCCTGCCCCCCAGAACCAGAAGAGGGCCTGAAGCAATCCTGCGCTTTTGCGGCCAGCTCCCAAAAAAGCGAGTTGAAAAATGGAGCTCAGGGGCACTGCAATTCACAAACCTGCAGAGTTTTAAATGATACCTCTCGTCCACAAATATATTAAGGGAAGGCAACGAAGAGGCTTTGAAAGCAAGGCAGAATTGCAGGAAACAGATTTCAGGAGGTAGATTCGAATCGCCTTGAAAGCACATGAAAAGCGGCAAAACGTGGACAATGATGCCCTTGGCCAAAAAGGGCGTATGCGTTTTTTCCTGAATATATTCAGGAAAAAACGCATACGCCCTTTTTGGCCAACCAAGCAACCTGGAAAGGCCAATCAGCGCTCCAAAGAAGTCTCGCTTCCCAGCGGGCAAAAGGGCCATGCGGAAAAAAGTGTCCAAACCAGAAATGCAGGACCGGCCATGGAGAAATGGGAGCCTTGCTACGCTGATGGGTGGGATGTAAATTGCCAACAGCCACTCTGGAGAAGTGTACGGTGTGTTCTGAAACATCTAAAAAACACAGCTTGGAGAGCATAGGGCACTTCCACTCATGGGCGTATAAATTGGGAAAACTAAAAATCAGCAAGACACAGGCACCCCACAGTTTAGGGCTGCTCTGTTGACAAGAACCCCCACTTCATTACACCTTAAATATCCTAGGAAAGAGAAAAATGGATAAAGAAGTTGTGGTCCTCATGTACAATGGAATATCACTCAGCCATGAAATCCACGTCATAAGGCTAGTAGCAGCACGATGAGTGGATTTAGGTACGACGATTCTAAGTGAAATAAGTCACACAGAAAAAGACACTTATCATAAGATATCACTTAGAGAGGGAATGTAAAAACCGCCTACACTTGAACTGAATTACAAAACAGAACAGAGTCACACGTTTAGAAAACACACTATGGCTGCTGAACGGGAAAGGTGAGGTGGGGTGATGCATAAAACAAGGGTTTCATATTAGCCCGATACCGTTCCATAAACCCAATATGTAAGAGACAAGACCTATTCCTTTTTCAGTGAACTGGACTCAACACCCCCTATTCACCGCACAAGAATATATCTGACTAGTAAGAATCTTCAAACCTATGTATTGATATCTCTCTGTAAGTGAGTCAAGGGGGTGTAAAGCAGCATAAACACAGCCGTGAAAAGCAGCTAAACCCCATTATAAAAATAAATTACTTTTCAAAACCCGTGAAACAAAGGCAGTGAAAGAGAGAGAAATTCTTACAAAATTCGTTCAGGGGCTGTGATGCAACCTGGATTGACCATATCTAGACCCACAGCTGATTGAGACATAAGGGTGGACACTCTTGGGGCTGAGAGGTTCGGTGAGGTTGGGTGAGCCAACGCAGACCCTTTCAAGTAATACTGCATGGTACCCATCCCATGGGTCCCAAATCTCCAGGTTCAAGGGCATCTTCCTACGTCGAAAACAGGCATGAGAAACCCAGAAGATGGTACACCGTGTGATCGGGAAAGGTTTCTAAAACGCACCTCATTTCTCATCTCCTTTGCTCGGGTTCGCCATTCCAGCCGATTTACTAGCCATCTCCCTCCTTGGAGAATCAGCACCTTTAACCTCCTGTTCCGTACAGGTTGCAATTTGTCCTGAGGATGAACGGGAAGAGGGGGAACCAATGAGAGACTAGCTCTAGGGGTTGGGACAGGCACAGGTCACTCTATTTTCCCATCAGGAAGAAGAATTAAGCACAAGCTCAGCCTGCCCCCCAGAACCAGAAGAGGGCCTGAAGCAATCCTGCGCTTTTGCGGCCAGCTCCCAAAAAAGCGAGTTGAAAAATGGAGCTCAGGGGCACTGCAATTCACAAACCTGCAGAGTTTTAAATGATACCTCTCGTCCACAAATATACTAAGGGAAGGCAACGAAGAGGCTTTGAAAGCAAGGCAGAATTGCAGGAAACAGATTTCAGGAGGTAGATTCGAATCGCCTTGAAAGCACATGAAAAGCGGCAAAACGTGGACAATGATGCCCTTGGCCAAAAAGGGCGTATGCGTTTTTTCCTGAATATATTCAGGAAAAAACGCATACGCCCTTTTTGGCCAACCAAGCAACCTGGAAAGGCCAATCAGCGCTCCAAAGAAGTCTCGCTTCCCAGCGGGCAAAAGGGCCATGCGGAAAAAAGTGTCCAAACCAGAAATGCAGGACCGGCCATGGAGAAATGGGAGCCTTGCTACGCTGATGGGTGGGATGTAAATTGCCAACAGCCACTCTGGAGAAGTGTACGGTGTGTTCTGAAACATCTAAAAAACACAGCTTGGAGAGCATAGGGCACGTCCACTCATGGGCGTATAAATTGGGAAAACTAAAAATCAGCAAGACACAGGCACCCCAAAGTTTAGGGCTGCTCTGTTGACAAGAACCCCCACTTCATTACACCTTAAATATCCTAGGAAAGCGAAAAATGAATAAAGAAGTTGTGGTCCTCATGTACAATGGAATATCACTCAGCCATGAAATCCACGTCATAAGGCTAGTAGCAGAACGATGAGTGGATTTAGGTACGACGATTCTAAGTGAAATAAGTCACACAGAAAAAGACACTTATCATAAGATATCACTTAGAGAGGGAATGTAAAAACCGCTACACTTGAACTGAATTACAAAACAGAACAGAGTCACACGTTCAGAAAACACACTATGGCTGCTGAACGGGAAAGGTGAGGTGGGGTGATGCATAAAACAAGGGTTTCAAATTAGCTCCGATACCGTTCCATAAACCCAATATGTAAGAGACAAGACCTATTCCTTTTTCAGTGAACTGGACTCAACACCCCCTATTCACCGCACAAGAATATATCTGACTAGTAAGAATCTTCAAACCTATGTATTGATATCTCTCCGTAAGTGAGTCAAGGGGGTGTTAAGCGGCATAAACACAGCCGTGAAAAGCAGCTAAACCCCATTATAAAAATAAATTACTTTTCAAAACCCGTGAAACAAAGGCAGTGAAAGAGAGAGAAATTCTTACAAAATTCGTTCAGGGGCTGTGATGCAACCTGGATTGACCATATCTAGACCCACAGCTGATTGAGACATAAGGGTGGACACTCTTGGGGCTGAGAGGTTCGGTGAGGTTGGGTGAGCCAACGCAGACCCTTTCAAGTAATACTGCATGGTACCCATCCCATGGGTCCCAAATCTCCAGGTTCAATGGCATCTTCCTACGTCGAAAACAGGCATGAGAAACCCAGAAGATGGTACACCGTGTGATCGGGAAAGGTTTCTAAAACGCACCTCATTTCTCATCTCCTTTGCTCGGGTTCGCCATTCCAGCCGATTTACTAGCCATCTCCCTCCTTGGAGAATCAGCACCTTTAACCTCCTGTTCCGTACAGGTTGCAATTTGTCCTGAGGATGAACGGGAAGAGGGGGAACCAATGAGAGACTAGCTCTAGGGGTTGGGACAGGCACAGGTCACTCTATTTTCCCATCAGGAAGAAGAATTAAGCACAAGCTCAGCCTGCCCCCCAGAACCAGAAGAGGGCCTGAAGCAATCCTGCGCTTTTGCGGCCAGCTCCCAAAAAAGCGAGTTGAAAAATGGAGCTCAGGGGCACTGCAATTCACAAACCTGCAGAGTTTTAAATGATACCTCTCGTCCACAAATATATTAAGGGAAGGCAACGAAGAGGCTTTGAAAGCAAGGCAGAATTGCAGGAAACAGATTTCAGGAGGTAGATTCGAATCGCCTTGAAAGCACATGAAAAGCGGCAAAACGTGGACAATGATGCCCTTGGCCAAAAAGGGCGTATGCGTTTTTTCCTGAATATATTCAGGAAAAAACGCATACGCCCTTTTTGGCCAACCAAGCAACCTGGAAAGGCCAATCAGCGCTCCAAAGAAGTCTCGCTTCCCAGCGGGCAAAAGGGCCATGCGGAAAAAAGTGTCCAAACCAGAAATGCAGGACCGGCCATGGAGAAATGGGAGCCTTGCTACGCTGATGGGTGGGATGTAAATTGCCAACAGCCACTCTGGAGAAGTGTACGGTGTGTTCTGAAACATCTAAAAAACACAGCTTGGAGAGCATAGGGCACTTCCACTCATGGGCGTATAAATTGGGAAAACTAAAAATCAGAACGACACAGGCACCCCACAGTTTAGGGCTGCTCTGTTGACAAGAACCCCCACTTCATTATACCTTAAATATCCTAGGAAAGAGAAAAATGGATAAAGAAGTTGTGGTCCTCATGTACAATGGAATATCACTCAGCCATGAAATCCACGTCATAAGGCTAGTAGCAGCACGATGAGTGGATTTAGGTACGACGATTCTAAGTGAAATAAGTCACACAGAAAAAGACACTTATCATAAGATATCACTTAGAGAGGGAATGTAAAAACCGCCTACACTTGAACTGAATTACAAAACAGAACAGAGTCACACGTTTAGAAAACACACTATGGCTGCTGAACGGGAAAGGTGAGGTGGGGTGATGCATAAAACAAGGGTTTCAAATTAGCTCCGATACCGTTCCATAAACCCAATATGTAAGAGACAAGACCTATTCCTTTTTCAGTGAACTGGACTCAACACCCCCTATTCACCGCACAAGAATATATCTGACTAGTAAGAATCTTCAAACCTATGTATTGATATCTCTCTGTAAGTGAGTCAAGGGGGTGTAAAGCGGCATAAACACAGCCGTGAAAAGCAGCTAAACCCCATTATAAAAATAAATTACTTTTCAAAACCCGTGAAACAAAGGCAGTGAAAGAGAGAGAAATTCTTGCAAAATTCGTTCAGGGGCTGTGATGCAACCTGGATTGACCATATCTAGACCCACAGCTGATTGAGACATAAGGGTGGACACTCTTGGGGCTGAGAGGTTCGGTGAGGTTGGGTGAGCCAACGCAGACCCTTTCAAGTAATACTGCATGGTACCCATCCCATGGGTCCCAAATCTCCAGTTTCAAGGGCATCTTCCTACGTCGAAAACAGGCATGAGAAACCCAGAAGATGGTACACCGTGTGATCGGGAAAGGTTTCTAAAACGCACCTCATTTCTCATCTCCTTTGCTCGGGTTCGCCATTCCAGCCGATTTACTAGCCATCTCCCTCCTTGGAGAATCAGCACCTTTAACCTCCTGTTCCGTACAGGTTGCAATTTGTCCTGAGGATGAACGGGAAGAGGGGGAACCAATGAGAGACTAGCTCTAGGTGTTGGGACAGGCACAGGTCACTCTATTTTCCCATCAGGAAGAAGAATTAAGCACAAGCTCAGCCTGCCCCCCAGATCCAGAAGAGGGCCTGAAGCAATCCTGCGCTTTTGCGGCCAGCTCCCAAAAAAGCGAGTTGAAAAATGGAGCTCAGGGGCACTGCAATTCACAAACCTGCAGAGTTTTAAATGATACCTCTCGTCCACAAATATATTAAGGGAAGGCAACGAAGAGGCTTTGAAAGCAAGGCAGAATTGCAGGAAACAGATTTCAGGAGGTAGATTCGAATCGCCTTGAAAGCACATGAAAAGCGGCAAAACGTGGACAATGATGCCCTTGGCCAAAAAGGGCGTATGCGTTTTTTCCTGAATATATTCAGGAAAAAACGCATACGCCCTTTTTGGCCAACCAAGCAACCTGGAAAGGCCAATCAGCGCTCCAAAGAAGGCTCGCTTCCCAGCGGGCAAAAGGGCCATGCGGAAAAAAGTGTCCAAACCAGAAATGCAGGACCGGCCATGGAAAAATGGGAGCATTGCTACGCTGATGGGTGGGATGTAAATTGCCAACAGCCACTCTGGAGAAGTGTACGGTGTGTTCTGAAACATCTAAAAAACACAGCTTGGAGAGCATAGGGCACTTCCACTCATGGGCGTATAAATTGGGAAAACTAAAAATCAGCAAGACACAGGCACCCCAAAGTTTAGGGCTGCTCTGTTGACAAGAACCCCCACTTCATTACACCTTAAATATCCTAGGAAAGAGAAAAATGGATAAAGAAGTGGTGGTCCTCATGTACAATGGAATATCACTCAGCCATGAAATCCACGTCATAAGGCTAGTAGCAGCACGATGAGTGGATTTAGGTACGACGATTCTAAGTGAAATAAGTCACACAGAAAAAGACACTTATCATAAGATATCACTTAGAGAGGGAATGTAAAAACCGCTACACTTGAACTGAATTACAAAACAGAACAGAGTCACACGTTCAGAAAACACACTATGGCTGCTGAACGGGAAAGGTGAGGTGGGGTGATGCATAAAACAAGGGTTTCAAATTAGCTCCGATACCGTTCCATAAACCCAATATGTAAGAGACAAGACCTATTCCTTTTTCAGTGAACTGGACTCAACACCCCCTATTCACCGCACAAGAATATATCTGACTAGTAAGAATCTTCAAACCTATGTATTGATATCTCTCTGTAAGTGAGTCAAGGGGGTGTAAAGCGGCATAAACACAGCCGTGAAAAGCAGCTAAACCCCATTATAAAAATAAATTACTTTTCAAAACCCGTGAAACAAAGGCAGTGAAAGAGAGAGAAATTCTTACAAAATTCGTTCAGGGGCTGTGATGCAACCTGGATTGACCATATCTAGACCCACAGCTGATTGAGACATAAGGGTGGACACTCTTGGGGCTGAGAGGTTCGGTGAGGTTGGGTGAGCCAACGCAGACCCTTTCAAGTAATACTGCATGGTACCCATCCCATGGGTCCCAAATCTCCAGGTTCAAGGGCATCTTCCTACGTCGAAAACAGGCATGAGAAACCCAGAAGATGGTACACCGTGTGATCGGGAAAGGTTTCTAAAACGCACCTCATTTCTCATCTCCTTTGCTCGGGTTCGCCATTCCAGCCGATTTACTAGCCATCTCCCTCCTTGGAGAATCAGCACCTTTAACCTCCTGTTCCGTACAGGTTGCAATTTGTCCTGAGGATGAACGGGAAGAGGGGGAACCAATGAGAGACTAGCTCTAGGTGTTGGGACAGGCACAGGTCACTCTATTTTCCCATCAGGAAGAAGAATTAAGCACAAGCTCAGCCTGCCCCCCAGAACCAGAAGAGGGCCTGAAGCAATCCTGCGCTTTTGCGGCCAGCTCCCAAAAAAGCGAGTTGAAAAATGGAGCTCAGGGACACTGCAATTCACAAACCTGCAGAGTTTTAAATGATACCTCTCGTCCACAAATATATTAAGGGAAGGCAACGAAGAGGCTTTGAAAGCAAGGCAGAATTGCAGGAAACAGATTTCAGGAGGTAGATTCGAATCGCCTTGAAAGCACATGAAAAGCGGCAAAACGTGGACAATGATGCCCTTGGCCAAAAAGGGCGTATGCGTTTTTTCCTGAATATATTCAGGAAAAAACGCATACGCCCTTTTTGGCCAACCAAGCAACCTGGAAAGGCCAATCAGCGCTCCAAAGAAGTCTCGCTTCCCAGCGGGCAAAAGGGCCATGCGGAAAAAAGTGTCCAAACCAGAAATGCAGGACCGGCCATGGAGAAATGGGAGCCTTACTACGCTGATGGGTGGGATGTAAATTGCCAACAGCCACTCTGGAGAAGTGTACGGTGTGTTCTGAAACATCTAAAAAACACAGCTTGGAGAGCATAGGGCACTTCCACTCATGGGCGTATAAATTGGGAAAACTAAAAATCAGCAAGACACAGGCACCCCAAAGTTTAGGGCTTCTCTGTTGACAAGAACCCCCACTTCATTACACCTTAAATATCCTAGGAAAGAGAAAAATGGATAAAGAAGTTGTGGTCCTCATGTACAATGGAATATCACTCAGCCAGGAAATCCACGTCATAAGGCTAGTAGCAGCACGATGAGTGGATTTAGGTACGACGATTCTAAGTGAAATAAGTCACACAGAGAAAGACACTTATCATAAGATATCACTTAGAGAGGGAATGTAAAAACCGCTACACTTGAACTGAATTACAAAACAGAACAGAGTCACACGTTCAGAAAACACACTATGGCTGCTGAACGGGAAAGGTGAGGTGGGGTGATGCATAAAACAAGGGTTTCAAATTAGCTCAGATACCGTTCCATAAACCCAATATGTAAGAGACAAGACCTATTCCTTTTTCAGTGAACTGGACTCAACACCCCCTATTCATCGCACAAGAATATATCTGACTAGTAAGAATCTTCAAACCTATGTATTGATATCTCTCTGTAAGTGAGTCAAGGGGGTGTAAAGCGGCATAAACACAGCCGTGAAAAGCAGCTACACCCCATTATAAAAATAAATTACTTTTCAAAACCCGTGAAACAAAGGCAGTGAAAGAGAGAGAAATTCTTACAAAATTCGTTCAGGGGCTGTGATGCAACCTGGATTGACCATATCTAGACCCACAGCTGATTGAGACATAAGGGTGGACACTCTTGTGGCTGAGAGGTTCGGTGAGGTTGGGTGAGCCAACGTAGACCCTTTCAAGTAATACTGCATGGTACCCATCCCATGGGTCCCAAATCTCCAGGTTCAAGGGCATCTTCCTACGTCGAAAACAGGCATGAGAAACCCAGAAGATGGTACACCGTGTGATCGGGAAAGGTTTCTAAAACGCACCTCATTTCTCATCTCCTTTGCTCGGGTTCGCCATTCCAACCGATTTACTAGCCATCTCCCTCCTTGGAGAATCAGCACCTTTAACCTACTGTTCCGTACAGGTTGCAATTTGTCCTGAGGATGAACGGGAAGAGGGGGAACCAATGAGAGACTAGCTCTAGGTGTTGGGACAGGCACAGGTCACTCTATTTTCCCATCAGGAAGAAGAATTAAGCACAAGCTCAGCCTGCCCCCCAGAACGAGAAGAGGGCCTGAAGCAATCCTGCGCTTTTGCGGCCAGCTCCCAAAAACGCGAGTTGAAAAATGGAGCTCAGGGGCACTGCAATTCACAAACCTGCAGAGTTTTAAATGATACCTCTCGTCCACAAATATATTAAGGGAAGGCAACGAAGAGGCTTTGAAAGCAAGGCAGAATTGCAAGAAACAGATTTCAGGAGGTAGATTCGAATCGCCTTGAAAGCACATGAAAAGCGGCAAAACGTGGACAATGATGCCCTTGGCCAAAAAGGGCGTATGCGTTTTTTCCTGAATATATTCAGGAAAAAACGCATACGCCCTTTTTGGCCAACCAAGCAACCTGGAAAGGCCAATCAGCGCTCCAAAGAAGTCTCGCTTCCCAGCGGGCAAAAGGGCCATGCGGAAAAAAGTGTCCAAACCAGAAATGCAGGACCGGCCATGGAGAAATGGGAGCCTTGCTACGCTGATGGGTGGGATGTAAATTGCCAACAGCCACTCTGGAGAAGTGTACGGTGTGTTCTGAAACATCTAAAAAACACAGCTTGGAGAGCATAGGGCACTTCCACTCATGGGCGTATAAATTGGGAAAACTAAAAATCAGCAAGACACAGGCACCCCAAAGTTTAGGGCTGCTCTGTTGACAAGAACCCCCACTTCATTACACCTTAAATATCCTAGGAAAGAGAAAAATGGATAAAGAAGTTGTGGTCCTCATGTACAATGGAATATCACTCAGCCAGGAAATCCACGTCATAAGGCTAGTAGCAGCACGATGAGTGGATTTAGGTACGACGATTCTAAGTGAAATAAGTCACACAGAGAAAGACACTTATCATAAGATATCACTTAGAGAGGGAATGTAAAAACCGCTACACTTGAACTGAATTACAAAACAGAACAGAGTCACACGTTCAGAAAACACACTATGGCTGCTGAACGGGAAAGGTGAGGTGGGGTGATGCATAAAACAAGGGTTTCAAATTAGCTCAGATACCGTTCCATAAACCCAATATGTAAGAGACAAGACCTATTCCTTTCTCAGTGAACTGGACTCAACACCCCCTATTCATCGCACAAGAATATATCTGACTAGTAAGAATCTTCAAACCTATGTATTGATATCTCTCTGTAAGTGAGTCAAGGGGGTGTAAAGCGGCATAAACACAGCCGTGAAAAGCAGCTACACCCCATTATAAAAATAAATTACTTTTCAAAACCCGTGAAACAAAGGCAGTGAAAGAGAGAGAAATTCTTACAAAATTCGTTCAGGGGCTGTGATGCAACCTGGATTGACCATATCTAGACCCACAGCTGATTGAGACATAAGGGTGGACACTCTTGTGGCTGAGAGGTTCGGTGAGGTTGGGTGAGCCAACGTAGACCCTTTCAAGTAATACTGCATGGTACCCATCCCAAGGGTCCCAAATCTCCAGGTTCAAGGGCATCTTCCTACGTCGAAAACAGGCATGAGAAACCCAGAAGATGGTACACCGTGTGATCGGGAAAGGTTTCTAAAACGCACCTCATTTCTCATCTCCTTTGCTCGGGTTCGCCATTCCAACCGATTTACTAGCCATCTCCCTCCTTGGAGAATCAGCACCTTTAACCTACTGTTCCGTACAGGTTGCAATTTGTCCTGAGGATGAACGGGAAGAGGGGGAACCAATGAGAGACTAGCTCTAGGTGTTGGGACAGGCACAGGTCACTCTATTTTCCCATCAGGAAGAAGAATTAAGCACAAGCTCAGCCTGCCCCCCAGAACGAGAAGAGGGCCTGAAGCAATCCTGCGCTTTTGCGGCCAGCTCCCAAAAACGCGAGTTGAAAAATGGAGCTCAGGGGCACTGCAATTCACAAACCTGCAGAGTTTTAAATGATACCTCTCGTCCACAAATATATTAAGGGAAGGCAACGAAGAGGCTTTGAAAGCAAGGCAGAATTGCAAGAAACAGATTTCAGGAGGTAGATTCGAATCGCCTTGAAAGCACATGAAAAGCGGCAAAACGTGGACAATGATGCCCTTGGCCAAAAAGGGCGTATGCGTTTTTTCCTGAATATATTCAGGAAAAAACGCATACGCCCTTTTTGGCCAACCAAGCAACCTGGAAAGGCCAATCAGCGCTCCAAAGAAGTCTCGCTTCCCAGCGGGCAAAAGGGCCATGCGGAAAAAAGTGTCCAAACCAGAAATGCAGGACCGGCCATGGAGAAATGGGAGCCTTGCTACGCTGATGGGTGGGATGTAAATTGCCAACAGCCACTCTGGAGAAGTGTACGGTGTGTTCTGAAACATCTAAAAAACACAGCTTGGAGAGCATAGGGCACTTCCACTCATGGGCGTATAAATTGGGAAAACTAAAAATCAGCAAGACAGAGGCACCCCAAAGTTTAGGGCTGTTCTGTTGACAAGAACCCCCACTTCATTACACCTTAAATATCCTAGGAAAGCGAAAAATGAATAAAGAAGTTGTGGTCCTCATGTACAATGGAATATCACTCAGCCAGGAAATCCACGTCATAAGGCTAGTAGCAGCACGATGAGTGGATTTAGGTACGACGATTCTAAGTGAAATAAGTCACACAGAAAAAGACACTTATCATAAGATATCACTTAGAGAGGGAATGTAAAAACCGCTACACTTGAACTGAATTACAAAACAGAACAGAGTCACACGTTCAGAAAACACACTATGGCTGCTGAACGGGAAAGGTGAGGTGGGGTGATGCATAAAACAAGGGTTTCAAATTAGCTCAGATACCGTTCCATAAACCCAATATGTAAGAGACAAGACCTATTCCTTTTTCAGTGAACTGGACTCAACACCCCCTATTCACCGCACAAGAATATATCTGACTAGTAAGAATCTTCAAACCTATGTATTGATATCTCTCTGTAAGTGAGTCAAGGGGGTGTAAAGCGGCATAAACACAGCCGTGAAAAGCAGCTAAACCCCATTATAAAAATAAATTACTTTTCAAAACCCGTGAAACAAAGGCAGTGAAAGAGAGAGAAATTCTTACAAAATTCGTTCAGGGGCTGTGATGCAACCTGGATTGACCATATCTAGACCCACAGCTGATTGAGACATAAGGGTGGACACTCTTGGGGCTGAGAGGTTCGGTGAGGTTGGGTGAGCCAACGCAGACCCTTTCAAGTAATACTGCATGGTACCCATCCCATGGGTCCCAAATCTCCAGGTTCAAGGGCATCTTCCTACGTCGAAAACAGGCATGAGAAACCCAGAAGATGGTACACCGTGTGATCGGGAAAGGTTTCTAAAACGCACCTCATTTCTCATCTCCTTTGCTCGGGTTCGCCATTCCAGCCGATTTACTAGCCATCTCCCTCCTTGGAGAATCAGGACCTTTAACCTCCTGTTCCATACAGGTTGCAATTTGTCCTGAGGATGAACGGGAAGAGGGGGAACCAATGAGAGACTAGCTCTAGGTGTTGGGACAGGCACAGGTCACTCTATTTTCCCATCAGGAAGAAGAATTAAGCACAAGCTCAGCCTGCCCCCCAGAACCAGAAGAGGGCCTGAAGCAATCCTGCGCTTTTGCGGCCAGCTCCCAAAAAAGCGAGTTGAAAAATGGAGCTCAGGGGCACTGCAATTCACAAACCTGCAGAGTTTTAAATGATACCTCTCGTC
This sequence comes from Balaenoptera acutorostrata, assembly GCF_949987535.1. NCBI lineage: Eukaryota > Metazoa > Chordata > Mammalia > Artiodactyla > Balaenopteridae > Balaenoptera > Balaenoptera acutorostrata. Next base: position 62,595 of record NW_026646802.1, on the reverse strand, counting down.
CACAAATATATTAAGGGAAGGCAACGAAGAGGCTTTGAAAGCAAGGCAGAATTGCAGGAAACAGATTTCAGGAGGTAGATTCGAATCGCCTTGAAAGCACATGAAAAGCGGCAAAACGTGGACAATGATGCCCTTGGCCAAAAAGGGCGTATGCGTTTTTTCCTGAATATATTCAGGAAAAAACGCATACGCCCTTTTTGGCCAACCAAGCAACCTGGAAAGGCCAATCAGCGCTCCAAAGAAGTCTCGCTTCCCAGCGGGCAAAAGGGCCATGCGGAAAAAAGTGTCCAAACCAGAAATGCAGGACCGGCCATGGAAAAATGGGAGCATTGCTACGCTGATGGGTGGGATGTAAATTGCCAACAGCCACTCTGGAGAAGTGTACGGTGTGTTCTGAAACATCTAAAAAACACAGCTTGGAGAGCATAGGGCACTTCCACTCATGGGCGTATAAATTGGGAAAACTAAAAATCAGCAAGAAACAGGCACCCCAAAGTTTAGGGCTGCTCTGTTGACAAGAACCCCCACTTCATTACACCTTAAATATCCTAGGAAAGAGAAAAATGGATAAAGAAGTGGTGGTCCTCATGTACAATGGAATATCACTCAGCCATGAAATCCACGTCATAAGGCTAGTAGCAGCACGATGAGTGGATTTAGGTACGACGATTCTAAGTGAAATAAGTCACACAGAAAAAGACACTTATCATAAGATATCACTTAGAGAGGGAATGTAAAAACCGCTACACTTGAACTGAATTACAAAACAGAACAGAGTCACACGTTCAGAAAACACACTATGGCTGCTGAACGGGAAAGGTGAGGTGGGGTGATGCATAAAACAAGGGTTTCAAATTAGCTCCGATACCGTTCCATAAACCCAATATGTAAGAGACAAGACCTATTCCTTTTTCAGTGAACTGGACTCAACACCCCCTATTCACCGCACAAGAATATATCTGACTAGTAAGAATCTTCAAACCTATGTATTGATATCTCTCTGTAAGTGAGTCAAGGGGGTGTAAAGCGGCATAAACACAGCCGTGAAAAGCAGCTAAACCCCATTATAAAAATAAATTACTTTTCAAAACCCGTGAAACAAAGGCAGTGAAAGAGAGAGAAATTCTTACAAAATTCGTTCAGGGGCTGTGATGCAACCTGGATTGACCATATCTAGACCCACAGCTGATTGAGACATAAGGGTGGACACTCTTGGGGCTGAGAGGTTCGGTGAGGTTGGGTGAGCCAACGCAGACCCTTTCAAGTAATACTGCATGGTACCCATCCCATGGGTCCCAAATCTCCAGGTTCAAGGGCATCTTCCTACGTCGAAAACAGGCATGAGAAGCCCAGAAGATGGTACACCGTGTGATCGGGAAAGGTTTCTAAAACGCACCTCATTTCTCATCTCCTTTGCTCGGGTTCGCCATTCCAGCCGATTTACTAGCCATCTCCCTCCTTGGAGAATCAGCACCTTTAACCTCCTGTTCCGTACAGGTTGCAATTTGTCCTGAGGATGAACGGGAAGAGGGGGAACCAATGAGAGACTAGCTCTAGGTGTTGGGACAGGCACAGGTCACTCTATTTTCCCATCAGGAAGAAGAATTAAGCACAAGCTCAGCCTGCCCCCCAGAACCAGAAGAGGGCCTGAAGCAATCCTGCGCTTTTGCGGCCAGCTCCCAAAAAAGCGAGTTGAAAAATGGAGCTCAGGGACACTGCAATTCACAAACCTGCAGAGTTTTAAATGATACCTCTCGTCCACAAATATATTAAGGGAAGGCAACGAAGAGGCTTTGAAAGCAAGGCAGAATTGCAGGAAACAGATTTCAGGAGGTAGATTCGAATCGCCTTGAAAGCACATGAAAAGCGGCAAAACGTGGACAATGATGCCCTTGGCCAAAAAGGGCGTATGCGTTTTTTCCTGAATATATTCAGGAAAAAACGCATACGCCCTTTTTGGCCAACCAAGCAACCTGGAAAGGCCAATCAGCGCTCCAAAGAAGTCTCGCTTCCCAGCGGGCAAAAGGGCCATGCGGAAAAAAGTGTCCAAACCAGAAATGCAGGACCGGCCATGGAGAAATGGGAGCCTTACTACGCTGATGGGTGGGATGTAAATTGCCAACAGCCACTCTGGAGAAGTGTACGGTGTGTTCTGAAACATCTAAAAAACACAGCTTGGAGAGCATAGGGCACTTCCACTCATGGGCGTATAAATTGGGAAAACTAAAAATCAGCAAGACACAGGCACCCCAAAGTTTAGGGCTGCTCTGTTGACAAGAACCCCCACTTCATTACACCTTAAATATCCTAGGAAAGAGAAAAATGGATAAAGAAGTTGTGGTCCTCATGTACAATGGAATATCACTCAGCCAGGAAATCCACGTCATAAGGCTAGTAGCAGCACGATGAGTGGATTTAGGTACGACGATTCTAAGTGAAATAAGTCACACAGAGAAAGACACTTATCATAAGATATCACTTAGAGAGGGAATGTAAAAACCGCTACACTTGAACTGAATTACAAAACAGAACAGAGTCACACGTTCAGAAAACACACTATGGCTGCTGAACGGGAAAGGTGAGGTGGGGTGATGCATAAAACAAGGGTTTCAAATTAGCTCAGATACCGTTCCATAAACCCAATATGTAAGAGACAAGACCTATTCCTTTTTCAGTGAACTGGACTCAACACCCCCTATTCATCGCACAAGAATATATCTGACTAGTAAGAATCTTCAAACCTATGTATTGATATCTCTCTGTAAGTGAGTCAAGGGGGTGTAAAGCGGCATAAACACAGCCGTGAAAAGCAGCTACACCCCATTATAAAAATAAATTACTTTTCAAAACCCGTGAAACAAAGGCAGTGAAAGAGAGAGAAATTCTTACAAAATTCGTTCAGGGGCTGTGATGCAACCTGGATTGACCATATCTAGACCCACAGCTGATTGAGACATAAGGGTGGACACTCTTGGGGCTGAGAGGTTCGGTGAGGTTGGGTGAGCCAACACAGACCCTTTCAAGTAATACTGCATGGTACCCATCCCATGGGTCCCAAATCTCCAGGTTCAAGGGCATCTTCCTACGTCGAAAACAGGCATGAGAAACCCAGAAGATGGTACACCGTGTGATCGGGAAAGGTTTCTAAAACGCACCTCATTTCTCATCTCCTTTGCTCGGGTTCGCCATTCCAGCCGATTTACTAGCCATCTCCCTCCTTGGAGAATCAGCACCTTTAACCTCCTGTTCCATACAGGTTGCAATTTGTCCTGAGGATGAACGGGAAGAGGGGGAACCAATGAGAGACTAGCTCTAGGTGTTGGGACAGGCACAGGTCACTCTATTTTCCCATCAGGAAGAAGAATTAAGCACAAGCTCAGCCTGCCCCCCAGAACCAGAAGAGGGCCGGAAGCAATCCTGCGCTTTTGCGGCCAGCTCCCAAAAAAGCGAGTTGAAAAATGGAGCTCAGGGGCACTGCAATTCACAAACCTGCAGAGTTTTAAATGATACCTCTCGTCCACAAATATATTAAGGGAAGGCAACGAAGAGGCTTTGAAAGCAAGGCAGAATTGCAGGAAACAGATTTCAGGAGGTAGATTCGAATCGCCTTGAAAGCACATGAAAAGCGGCAAAACGTGGACAATGATGCCCTTGGCCAAAAAGGGCGTATGCGTTTTTTCCTGAATATATTCAGGAAAAAACGCATACGCCCTTTTTGGCCAACCAAGCAACCTGGAAAGGCCAATCAGCGCTCCAAAGAAGTCTCGCTTCCCAGCGGGCAAAAGGGCCATGCGGAAAAAAGTGTCCAAACCAGAAATGCAGGACCGGCCATGGAGAAATGGGAGCCTTGCTACGCTGATGGGTGGGATGTAAATTGCCAACAGCCACTCTGGAGAAGTGTACGGTGTGTTCTGAAACATCTAAAAAACACAGCTTGGAGAGCATAGGGCACTTCCACTCATGGGCGTATAAATTGGGAAAACTAAAAATCAGCAAGACACAGGCACCCCAAAGTTTAGGGCTGCTCTGTTGACAAGAACCCCCACTTCATTACACCTTAAATATCCTAGGAAAGAGAAAAATGGATAAAGAAATTGTGGTCCTCATGTACAATGGAATATCACTCAGCCAGGAAATCCACGTCATAAGGCTAGTAGCAGCACGATGAGTGGATTTAGGTACGACGATTCTAAGTGAAATAAGTCACACAGAGAAAGACACTTATCATAAGATATCACTTAGAGAGGGAATGTAAAACCGCTACACTTGAACTGAATTACAAAACAGAACAGAGTCACACGTTCAGAAAACACACTATGGCTGCTGAACGGGAAAGGTGAGGTGGGGTGATGCATAAAACAAGGGTTTCAAATTAGCTCAGATACCGTTCCATAAACCCAATATGTAAGAGACAAGACCTATTCCTTTTTCAGTGAACTGGACTCAACACCCCCTATTCATCGCACAAGAATATATCTGACTAGTAAGAATCTTCAAACCTATGTATTGATATCTCTCTGTAATTGAGTCAAGGGGGTGTAAAGCGGCATAAACACAGCCGTGAAAAGCAGCTACACCCCATTATAAAAATAAATTACTTTTCAAAACCCGTGAAACAAAGGCAGTGAAAGAGAGAGAAATTCTTACAAAATTCGTTCAGGGGCTGTGATGCAACCTGGATTGACCATATCTAGACCCACAGCTGATTGAGACATAAGGGTGGACACTCTTGGGGCTGAGAGGTTCGGTGAGGTTGGGTGAGCCAACGTAGACCCTTTCAAGTAATACTGCATGGTACCCATCCCATGGGTCCCAAATCTCCAGGTTCAAGGGCATCTTCCTACGTCGAAAACAGGCATGAGAAACCCAGAAGATGGTACACCGTGTGATCGGGAAAGGTTTCTAAAACGCACCTCATTTCTCATCTCCTTTGCTCGGGTTCGCCATTCCAACCGATTTACTAGCCATCTCCCTCCTTGGAGAATCAGCACCTTTAACCTACTGTTCCGTACAGGTTGCAATTTGTCCTGAGGATGAACGGGAAGAGGGGGAACCAATGAGAGACTAGCTCTAGGTGTTGGGACAGGCACAGGTCACTCTATTTTCCCATCAGGAAGAAGAATTAAGCACAAGCTCAGCCTGCCCCCCAGAACCAGAAGAGGGCCGGAAGCAATCCTGCGCTTTTGCGGCCAGCTCCCAAAAAAGCGAGTTGAAAAATGGAGCTCAGGGGCACTGCAATTCACAAACCTGCAGAGTTTTAAATGATACCTCTCGTCCACAAATATATTAAGGGAAGGCAACGAAGAGGCTTTGAAAGCAAGGCAGAATTGCAGGAAACAGATTTCAGGAGGTAGATTCGAATCGCCTTGAAAGCACATGAAAAGCGGCAAAACGTGGACAATGATGCCCTTGGCCAAAAAGGGCGTATGCGTTTTTTCCTGAATATATTCAGGAAAAAACGCATACGCCCTTTTTGGCCAACCAAGCAACCTGGAAAGGCCAATCAGCGCTCCAAAGAAGTCTCGCTTCCCAGCGGGCAAAAGGGCCATGCGGAAAAAAGTGTCCAAACCAGAAATGCAGGACCGGCCATGGAGAAATGGGAGCCTTGCTACGCTGATGGGTGGGATGTAAATTGCCAACAGCCACTCTGGAGAAGTGTACGGTGTGTTCTGAAATATCTAAAAAACACAGCTTGGAGAGCATAGGGCACTTCCACTCATGGGCGTATAAATTGAGAAAACTAAAAATCAGCAAGACACAGGCACCCCACAGTTTAGGGCTGCTCTGTTGACAAGAACCCCCACTTCATTACACCTTAAATATCCTAGGAAAGCGAAAAATGAATAAAGAAGTTGTGGTCCTCATGTACAATGGAATATCACTCAGCCATGAAATCCACGTCATAATGCTAGTAGCAGCACGATGAGTGGATTTAGTTACGACGATTCTAAGTGAAATAAGTCACACAGAAAAAGACACTTATCATAAGATATCACTTAGAGAGGGAATGTAAAAACCGCTACACTTGAACTGAATTACAAAACAGAACAGAGTCACACGTTCAGAAAACACACTATGGCTGCTGAACGGGAAAGGTGAGGTGGGGTGATGCATAAAACAAGGGTTTCAAATTAGCTCAGATACCGTTCCATAAACGCAATATGTAAGAGACAAAACCTATTCCTTTTTCAGTGAACTGGACTCAACACCCCCTATTCACCGCACAAAAATATATATGACTAGTAAGAATCTTCAAACCTATGTATTGATATCTCTCTGTAAGTGAGTCAAGGGGGTGTAAAGCGGCATAAACACAGCCGTGAAAAGCAGCTAAACCCCATTATAAAAATAAATTACTTTTCAAAACCCGTGAAACAAAGGCAGTGAAAGAGAGAGAAATTCTTACAAAATTCGTTCAGGGGCTGTGATGCAACCTGGATTGACCATATCTAGACCCACAGCTGATTGAGACATAAGGGTGGACACTCTTGGGGCTGAGAGGTTCGGTGAGGTTGGGTGAGCCAACGCAGACCCTTTCAAGTAATACTGCATGGTACCCATCCCATGGGTCCCAAATCTCCAGGTTCAAGGGCATCTTCCTACGTCGAAAACAGGCATGAGAAACCCAGAAGATGGTACACCGTGTGATCGGGAAAGGTTTCTAAAACGCACCTCATTTCTCATCTCCTTTGCTCAGGTTCGCCATTCCAGCCGATTTACTAGCCATCTCCCTCCTTGGAGAATCAGCACCTTTAACCTCCTGTTCCGTACAGGTTGCAATTTGTCCTGAGGATGAACGGGAAGAGGGGGAACCAATGAGAGACTAGCTCTAGGTGTTGGGACAGGCACAGGTCACTCTATTTTCCCATCAGGAAGAAGAAATAAGCACAAGCTCAGCCTGCCCCCCAGAACCAGAAGAGGGCCTGAAGCAATCCTGCGCTTTTGCGGCCAGCTCCCAAAAAAGCGAGTTGAAAAATGGAGCTCAGGGGCACTGCAATTCACAAACCTGCAGAGTTTTAAATGATACCTCTCGTCCACAAATATATTAAGGGAAGGCAACGAAGAGGCTTTGAAAGCAAGGCAGAATTGCAGGAAACAGATTTCAGGAGGTAGATTCGAATCGCCTTGAAAGCACATGAAAAGCGGCAAAACGTGGACAATGATGCCCTTGGCCAAAAAGGGCGTATGCGTTTTTTCCTGAATATATTCAGGAAAAAACGCATACGCCCTTTTTGGCCAACCAAGCAACCTGGAAAGGCCAATCAGCGCTCCAAAGAAGTCTCGCTTCCCAGCGGGCAAAAGGGCCATGCGGAAAAAAGTGTCCAAACCAGAAATGCAGGACCGGCCATGGAGAAATGGGAGCCTTGCTACGCTGATGGGCGGGATGTAAATTGCCAACAGCCACTCTGGAGAAGTGTACGGTGTGTTCTGAAACATCTAAAAAACACAGCTTGGAGAGCATAGGGCACTTCCACTCATGGGCGTATAAATTGGGAAAACTAAAAATCAGCAAGACACAGGCACCCCAAAGTTTAGGGCTGCTCTGTTGACAAGAACCCCCACTTCATTACAACTTAAATATCCTAGGAAAGCAAAAAATGGATAAAGAAGTTGGGGTCCTCATGTACAATGGAATATCACTCAGCCATGAAATCAACGTCATAAGGCTAGTAGCAGCACGATGAGTGGATTTAGGTACGACGATTCTAAGTGAAATAAGTCACACAGAAAAAGACACTTATCATAAGATATCACTTAGAGAGGGAATGTAAAAACCGCTACACTTGAACTGAATTACAAAACAGAACAGAGTCACACGTTTAGGAAACACACTATGGCTGCTGAACGGGAAAGGTGAGGTGGGGTGATGCATAAAACAAGGGTTTCAAATTAGCTCCGATACCGTTCCATAAACCCAATATGTAAGAGACAAGACCTATTCCTTTTTCAGTGAACTGGACTCAACACCCCCTATTCACCGCACAAGAATATATCTGACTAGGAAGAATCTTCAAACCTATGTATTGATATCTCTCTGTAAGTGAGTCAACGGGGTGTAAAGCAGCATAAACACAGCCGTGAAAAGCAGCTAAACCCCATTATAAAAATAAATTACTTTTCAAAACCCGTGAAACAAAGACAGTGAAAGAGAGAGAAATTCTTACAAAATTCGTTCAGGGGCTGTGATGCAACCTGTATTGACCATATCTAGACCCACAGCTGATTGAGACATAAGGGTGGACACTCTTGGGGCTGAGAGGTTCGGTGAGGTTGGGTGAGCCAACGCAGACCCTTTCAAGTAATACTGCATGGTACCCATCCCATGGGTCCCAAATCTCCAGGTTCAAGGGCATCTTCCTACGTCGAAAACAGGCATGAGAAACCCAGAAGATGGTACACCGTGTGATCGGGAAAGGTTTCTAAAACGCACCTCATTTCTCATCTCCTTTGCTCGGGTTCGCCATTCCAGCCGATTTACTAGCCATCTCCCTCCTTGGAGAATCAGCACCTTTAACCTCCTGTTCCGTACAGGTTGCAATTTGTCCTGAGGATGAACGGGAAGAGGGGGAACCAATGAGAGACTAGCTCTAGGTGTTGGGACAGGCACAGGTCACTCTATTTTCCCATCAGGAAGAAGAATTAAGCACAAGCTCAGCCTGCCCCCCAGAAGCAGAAGAGGGCCTGAAGCAATCCTGCGCTTTTGTGGCCAGCTCCCAAAAAAGCGAGTTGAAAAATGGAGCTCAGGGGCACTGCAATTCACAAACCTGCAGAGTTTTAAATGATACCTCTCGTCCACAAATATATTAAGGGAAGGCAACGAAGAGGCTTTGAAAGCAAGGCAGAATTGCAGGAAACAGATTTCAGGAGGTAGATTCGAATCGCCTTGAAAGCACATGAAAAGCGGCAAAACGTGGACAATGATGCCCTTGGCCAAAAAGGGCTATGCGTTTTTTTCTGAATATATTCAGGAAAAAACGCATACGCCCTTTTTGGCCAACCAAGCAACCTGGAAAGGCCAATCAGCGCTCCAAAGAAGTCTCGCTTCCCAGCGGGCAAAAGGGCCATGCGGAAAAAAGTGTCCAAACCAGAAATGCAGGACCGGCCATGGAGAAATGGGAGCCTTGCTACGCTGATGGGTGGGATGTAAATTGCCAACAGCCACTCTGGAGAAGTGTACGGTGTGTTCTGAAACATCTAAAAAACACAGCTTGGAGAGCATAGGGCACTTCCACTCATGGGCGTATAAATTGGGAAAACTAAAAATCAGCAAGACACAGGCACCCCAAAGTTTAGGGCTGCTCTGTTGACAAGAACCCCCACTTCATTACACCTTAAATTTCCTAGGAAAGAGAAAAATGGATAAAGAAGTTGGGGTCCTCATGTACAATGGAATATCACTCAGCCATGAAATCAACGTCATAAGGCTAGTAGCAGCACGATGAGTGGATTTAGGTACGACGATTCTAAGTGAAATAAGTCACACAGAAAAAGACACTTATCATAAGATATCACTTAGAGAGGGAATGTAAAAACCGCTACACTTAAACTGAATTACAAAACAGAACAGAGTCACACGTTTAGGAAACACACTATGGCTGCTGAACGGGAAAGGTGAGGTGGGGTGATGCATAAAACAAGGGTTTCAAATTAGCTCCGATACCATTCCATAAACCCAATATGTAAGAGACAAGACCTATTCCTTTTTCACTGAACTGGACTCAACACCCCCTATTCACCGCACAAGAATATATCTGACTAGTAAGAATCTTCAAACCTATGTATTGATATCTCTCTGTAAGTGAGTCAAGGGGGTGTAAAGCGGCATAAACACAGCCGTGAAAAGCAGCTAAACCCCATTATAAAAATAAATTACTTTTCAAAACCCGTGAAAGAAAGACAGTGAAAGAGAGAGAAATTCTTACAAAATTCGTTCAGGGGCTGTGATGCAACCTGGATTGACCATATCTAGACCCACAGCTGATTGAGACATAAGGGTGGACACTCTTGGGGCTGAGAGGTTCGGTGAGGTTGGGTGAGCCAACGCAGACCCTTTCAAGTAATACTGCATGGTACCCATCCCATGGGTCCCAAATCTCCAGGTTCAAGGGCATCTTCCTACGTCGAAAACAGGCATGAGAAACCCAGAAGATGGTACACCGTGTGATCGGGAAAGGTTTCTAAAACGCACCTCATTTCTCATCTCCTTTGCTCGGGTTCGCCATTCCAGCCGATTTACTAGCCATCTCCCTCCTTGGAGAATCAGCACCTTTAACCTCCTGTTCCGTACAGGTTGCAATTTGTCCTGAGGATGAACGGGAAGAGGGGGAACCAATGAGAGACTAGCTCTAGGTGTTGGGACAGGCACAGGTCACTCTATTTTCCCATCAGGAAGAAGAATTAAGCACAAGCTCAGCCTGCCCCCCAGAACCAGAAGAGGGCCGGAAGCAATCCTGCGCTTTTGCGGCCAGCTCCCAAAAAAGCGAGTTGAAAAATGGAGCTCAGGGGCACTGCAATTCACAAACCTGCAGAGTTTTAAATGATACCTCTCGTCCACAAATATATTAAGGGAAGGCAACGAAGAGGCTTTGAAAGCAAGGCAGAATTGCAGGAAACAGATTTCAGGAGGTAGATTCGAATCGCCTTGAAAGCACATGAAAAGCGGCAAAACGTGGACAATGATGCCCTTGGCCAAAAAGGGCGTATGCGTTTTTTCCTAAATATATTCAGGAAAAAACGCATACGCCCTTTTTGGCCAACCAAGCAACCTGGAAAGGCCAATCAGCGCTCCAAAGAAGTCTCGCTTCCCAGCGGGCAAAAGGGCCATGCGGAAAAAAGTGTCCAAACCAGAAATGCAGGACCGGCCATGGAGAAATGGGAGCCTTGCTACGCTGATGGGTGGGATGTAAATTGCCAACAGCCACTCTGGAGAAGTGTACGGTGTGTTCTGAAACATCTAAAAAACACAGCTTGGAGAGCATAGGGCACTTCCACTCATGGGCGTATAAATTGGGAAAACTAAAAATCAGCAAGATACAGGCACCCCAAAGTTTAGGGCTGCTCTGTTGACAAGAACCCCCACTTCATTACACCTTAAATATCCTAGGAAAGAGAAAAATGGGTAAAGAAGTTGGGGTCCTCATGTACAATGGAATATCACTCAGCCATGAAATCCACGTCATAAGGCTAGTAGCAGCACGATGAGTGGATTTAGGTACGACGATTCTAAGTGAAATAAGTCACACAGAAAAAGACACTTATCATAAGATATCACTTAGATAGGGAATGTAAAAACCGCTACACTTGAACTGAATTGCAAAACAGAACAGAGTCACACGTTTAGGAAACACACTATGGCTGCTGAACGGGAAAGGCGAGGTGGGGTGATGCATAAAAAAAGGGTTTCAAATTAGCTCAGATACCGTTCCATAAACCCAATATGTAAGAGACAAAACCTATTCCTTTTTCAGTGAACTGGACTCAACACCCCCTATTCACCGCACAAGAATATATCTGACTAGGAAGAATCTTCAAACCTATGTATTGATATCTCTCCGTAAGTGAGTCAAGGGGGTGTAAAGCGGCATAAACACAGCTGTGAGAAGCAGCTAAACCCCATTATAAAAATAAATTACTTTTCAAAACCCGTGAAACAAAGACAGTGAAAGAGAGAGAAATTCTTACAAAATTCGTTCAGGGGCTGTGATGCAACCTGGATTGACCATATCTAGACCCACAGCTGATTGAGACATAAGGGTGGACACTCTTGGGGCTGAGAGGTTCGGTGAGGTTTGGTGAGCCAACGCAGACCCTTTCAAGTAATACTGCATGGTACCCATCCCATGGGTCCCAAATCTCCAGGTTCAAGGGCATCTTCCTACGTCGAAAACAGGCATGAGAAACCCAGAAGATGGTACACCGTGTGATCGGGAAAGGTTTCTAAAACGCACCTCATTTCTCATCTCCTTTGCTCGGGTTCGCCATTCCAGCCGATTTACTAGCCATCTCCCTCCTTGGAGAATCAGCACCTTTAACCTCCTGTTCCGTACAGGTTGCAATTTGTCCTGAGGATGAACGGGAAGAGGGGGAACCAATGAGAGACTAGCTCTAGGTGTTGGGACAGGCACAGGTCACTCTATTTTCCCATCAGGAAGAAGAATTAAGCACAAGCTCAGCCTGCCCCCCAGAACCAGAAGAGGGCCGGAAGCAATCCTGCGCTTTTGCGGCCAGCTCCCAAAAAAGCGAGTTGAAAAATGGAGCTCAGGGGCACTGCAATTCACAAACCTGCAGAGTTTTAAATGATACCTCGCGTCCACAAATATATTAAGGGAAGGCAACGAAGAGGCTTTGAAAGCAAGGCAGAATTGCAGGAAACAGATTTCAGGAGGTAGATTCGAATCGCCTTGAAAGCACATGAAAAGCGGCAAAACGTGGACAATGATGCCCTTGGCCAAAAAGGGCGTATGCGTTTTTTCCTGAATATATTCAGGAAAAAACGCATAAGCCCTTTTTGGCCAACCAAGCAACCTGGAAAGGCCAATCAGCGCTCCAAAGAAGTCTCGCTTCCCAGCGGGCAAAAGGGCCATGCGGAAAAAAGTGTCCAAACCAGAAATGCAGGACCGGCCATGGAGAAATGGGAGCCTTGCTACGCTGATGGGCGGGATGTAAATTGCCAACAGCCACTCTGGAGAAGTGTACAGTGTGTTCTGAAACATCTAAAAAACACAGCTTGGAGAGCATAGGGCACTTCCACTCATGGGCGTATAAATTGGGAAAACTAAAAATCAGCAAGACACAGGCACCCCAAAGTTTAGGGCTGCTCTGTTGACAAGAACCCCCACTTCATTACACCTTAAATATCCTAGGAAAGAGAAAAATGGATAAAGAAGTTGGGGTCCTCATGTACAATGGAATATCACTCAGCCATGAAATCAACGTCATAAGGCTAGTAGCAGCACGATGAGTGGATTTAGGTACGACGATTCTAAGTGAAATAAGTCACACAGAAAAAGACACTTATCATAAGATATCACTTAGAGAGGGAATGTAAAAACCACTACACTTGAACTGAATTACAAAACAGAACAGAGTCACACGTTTAGGAAACACATTATGGCTGCTGAACGGGAAAGGTGAGGTGGGGTGATGCATAAAACAAGGGTTTCAAATTAGCTCAGATACCGTTCCATAAACCCAATATGTAAGAGACAAGACCTATTCCTTTTTCAGTGAACTGGACTCAACACCCCCTATTCACCGCACAAGAATATATCTGACTAGTAAGAAACTTCAAACCTATGTATTGATATCTCTCTGTAAGTGAGTCAAGGGGGTGTAAAGCGGCATAAACACAGCCGTGAAAAGCAGCTAAACCCCATTATAAAAATAAATTACTTTTCAAAATCCGTGAAACAAAGACAGTGAAAGAGAGAGAAATTCTTACAAAATTCGTTCAGGGGCTGTGATGCAACCTGGATTGACCATATCTAGACCCACAGCTGATTGAGACATAAGGGTGGACACTCTTGGGGCTGAGAGGTTCGGTGAGGTTGGGTGAGCCAACGCAGACCCTTTCAAGTAATACTGCATGGTACCCATCCCATGGGTCCCAAATCTCCAGGTTCAAGGGCATCTTCCTACGTCGAAAACAGGCATGAGAAACCCAGAAGATGGTACACCGTGTGATCGGGAAAGGTTTCTAAAACGCACCTCATTTCTCATCTCCTTTGCTCGGGTTCGCCATTCCAGCCGATTTACTAGCCATCTCCCTCCTTGGAGAATCAGCACCTTTAACCTCCTGTTCCGTACAGGTTGCAATTTGTCCTGAGGATGAACGGGAAGAGGGGGAACCAATGAGAGACTAGCTCTAGGTGTTGGGACAGGCACAGGTCACTCTATTTTCCCATCAGGAAGAAGAATTAAGCACAAGCTCAGCCTGCCCCCCAGAACCAGAAGAGGGCCTGAAGCAATCCTGCGCTTTTGCGGCCAGCTCCCAAAAAAGCGAGTTGAAAAATGGAGCTCAGGGGCACTGCAATTCACAAACCTGCAGAGTTTTAAATGATACCTCTCGTCCACAAATATACTAAGGGAAGGCAACGAAGAGGCTTTGAAAGCAAGGCAGAATTGCAGGAAACAGATTTCAGGAGGTAGATTCGAATCGCCTTGAAAGCACATGAAAAGCGGCAAAACGTGGACAATGATGCCCTTGGCCAAAAAGGGCGTATGCATTTTTTCCTGAATATATTCAGGAAAAAACGCATACGCCCTTTTTGGCCAACCAAGCAACCTGGAAAGGCCAATCAGCGCTCCAAAGAAGTCTCGCTTCCCAGCGGGCAAAAGGGCCATGCGGAAAAAAGTGTCCAAACCAGAAATGCAGGACCGGCCATGGAGAAATGGGAGCCTTGCTACGCTGATGGGTGGGATGTAAATTGCCAACAGCCTCTCTGGAGAAGTGTACGGTGTGTTCTGAAACATCTAAAAAACACAGCTTGGAGGGCATAGGGCACTTCCACTCATGGGCGTATAAATTGGGAAAACTAAAAATCAGCAAGACACAGGCACCCCAAAGTTTAGGGCTGCTCTGTTGACAAGAACCCCCACTTCATTACACCTTAAATATCCTAGGAAAGAGAAAAATGGATAAAGAAGTTGTGGTCCTCATGTACAATGGAATATCACTCAGCCATGAAATCCACGTCATAAGGCTAGTAGCAGCACGATGAGTGGATTTAGGTACGACGATTCTAAGTGAAATAAGTCACACAGAAAAAGACACTTATCATAAGATACCACTTAGAGAGGGAATGTAAAAACCGCTACACTTGAACTGAATTACAAAACAGAACAGAGTCACACGTTTAGGAAACACACTATGGCTGCTGAACGGGAAAGGTGAGGTGGGGTGATGCATAAAACAAGGGTTTCAAATTAGCTCAGGTACCGTTCCATAAACCCAATATGTAAGAGACAAGACCTATTCCTTTTTCAGTGAACTGGACTCAACACCCCCTATTCACCGCACAAGAATATATCTGACTAGGAAGAATCTTCAAACCTATGTATTGATATCTCTCCGTAAGTGAGTCAAGGGTGTGTAAAGCGGCATAAACACAGCCGTGAAAAGCAGCTAAACCCCATTATAAAAATAAATTACTTTTCAAAACCCGTGAAACAAAGACAGTGAAAGAGAGAGAAATTCTTACAAAATTCGTTCAGGGGCTGTGATGCAACCTGGATTGACCATATCTAGACCCACAGCTGATTGAGACATAAGGGTGGACACTCTTGGGGCTGAGAGGTTCGGTGAGGTTGGGTGAGCCAACGCAGACCCTTTCAAGTAATACTGCATGGTACCCATCCCATGGGTCCCAAATCTCCAGGTTCAAGGGCATCTTCCTACGTCGAAAACAGGCATGAGAAACCCAGAAGATGGTACACCGTGTGATCGGGAAAGGTTTCTAAAACACACCACATTTCTCATCTCCTTTGCTCGGGTTCGCCATTCCAGCCGATTTGCTAGCCATCTCCCTCCTTGGAGAATCAGCACCTTTAACCTCCTGTTCCGTACAGGTTGCAATTTGTCCTGAGGATGAACGGGAAGAGGGGGAACCAATGAGAGACTAGCTCTAGGTGTTGGGACAGGCACAGGTCACTCTATTTTCCCATCAGGAAGAAGAATTAAGCACAAGCTCAGCCTGCCCCCCAGAACCAGAAGAGGGCCTGAAGCAATCCTGCGCTTTTGCGGCCAGCTCCCAAAAAAGCGAGTTGAAAAATGGAGCTCAGGGGCACTGCAATTCACAAACCTGCAGAGTTTTAAATGATACCTCTCGTCCACAAATATACTAAGGGAAGGCAACGAAGAGGCTTTGAAAGCAAGGCAGAATTGCAGGAAACAGATTTCAGGAGGTAGATTCGAATCGCCTTGAAAGCACATGAAAAGCGGCAAAACGTGGACAATGATGCCCTTGGCCAAAAAGGGCGTATGCGTTTTTTCCTGAATATATTCAGGAAAAAACGCATACGCCCTTTTTGGCCAACCAAGCAACCTGGAAAGGCCAATCAGCGCTCCAAAGAAGTCTCGCTTCCCAGCGAGCAAAAGGGCCATGCGGAAAAAAGTGTCCAAACCAGAAATGCAGGACCGGCCATGGAGAAATGGGAGCCTTGCTACGCTGATGGGTGGGATGTAAATTGCCAACAGCCACTCTGGAGAAGTGTACGGTGTGTTCTGAAACATCTAAAAAACACAGCTTGGAGAGCATAGGGCACTTCCACTCATGGGCGTATAAATTGGGAAAACTAAAAATCAGCAAGACACAGGCACCCCAAAGTTTAGGGCTGCTCTGTTGACAAGAACCCCCACTTCATTACACCTTAAATATCCTAGGAAAGAGAAAAATGGATAAAGAAGTTGTGGTCCTCATGTACAATGGAATATCACTCAGCCATGAAATCCACGTCATAAGGCTAGTAGCAGCACGATGAGTGGATTTAGGTACGACGATTCTAAGTGAAATAAGTCACACAGAAAAAGACACTTATCATAAGATACCACTTAGAGAGGGAATGTAAAAACCGCTACACTTGAACTGAATTACAAAACAGAACAGAGTCACACGTTTAGGAAACACACTATGGCTGCTGAACGGGCAAGGTGAGGTGGGGTGATGCATAAAACAAGGGTTTCAAATTAGCTCAGATACCGTTCTATAAACCCAATATGTAATAGACAAGACCTACTCCTTGCTCAGTGAACTGGACTCAACACCCCCTATTCACCGCACAAGAATATATCTGACTAGGAAGAATCTTCAAACCTATGTATTGATATCTCTCCGTAAGTGAGTCAAGGGTGTGTAAAGCGGCATAAACACAGCCGTGAAAAGCAGCTAAACCCCATTATAAAAATAAATTACTTTTCAAAACCCGTGAAACAAAGACAGTGAAAGAGAGAGAAATTCTTACAAAATTCGTTCAGGGGCTGTGATGCAACCTGGATTGACCATATCTAGACCCACAGCTGATTGAGACATAAGGGTGGACACTCTTGGGGCTGAGAGGTTCGGTGAGGTTGGGTGAGCCAACGCAGACCCTTTCAAGTAATACTGCATGGTACCCATCCCATGGGTCCCAAATCTCCAGGTTCAAGGGCATCTTCCTACGTCGAAAACAGGCATGAGAAACCCAGAAGATGGTACACCGTGTGATCGGGAAAGGTTTCTAAAACACACCACATTTCTCATCTCCTTTGCTCGGGTTCGCCATTCCAGCCGATTTGCTAGCCATCTCCCTCCTTGGAGAATCAGCACCTTTAACCTCCTGTTCCGTACAGGTTGCAATTTGTCCTGAGGATGAACGGGAAGAGGGGGAACCAATGAGAGACTAGCTCTAGGTGTTGGGACAGGCACAGGTCACTCTATTTTCCCATCAGGAAGAAGAATTAAGCACAAGCTCAGCCTGCCCCCCAGAACCAGAAGAGGGCCTGAAGCAATCCTGCGCTTTTGCGGCCAGCTCCCAAAAAAGCGAGTTGAAAAATGGAGCTCAGGGGCACTGCAATTCACAAACCTGCAGAGTTTTAAATGATACCTCTCGTCCACAAATATACTAAGGGAAGGCAACGAAGAGGCTTTGAAAGCAAGGCAGAATTGCAGGAAACAGATTTCAGGAGGTAGATTCGAATCGCCTTGAAAGCACATGAAAAGCGGCAAAACGTGGACAATGATGCCCTTGGCCAAAAAGGGCGTATGCGTTTTTTCCTGAATATATTCAGGAAAAAACGCATACGCCCTTTTTGGCCAACCAAGCAACCTGGAAAGGCCAATCAGTGCTCCAAAGAAGTCTCGCTTCCCAGCGGGCAAAAGGGCCATGCGGAAAAAAGTGTCCAACCCAGAAATGCAGGACCGGCCATGGAGAAATGGGAGCCTTGCTACGCTGATGGGTGGGATGTAAATTGCCAACAGCCTCTCTGGAGAAGTGTACGGTGTGTTCTGAAACATCTAAAAAACACAGCTTGGAGGGCATAGGGCACTTCCACTCATGGGCGTATAAATTGGGAAAACTAAAAATCAGCAAGACACAGGCACCCCAAAGTTTAGGGCTGCTCTGTTGACAAGAACCCCCACTTCATTACACCTTAAATATCCTAGGAAAGAGAAAAATGGATAAAGAAGTTGTGGTCCTCATGTACAATGGAATATCACTCAGCCATGAAATCCACGTCACAAGGCTAGTAGCAGCACGATGAGTGGATTTAGGTACGACGATTCTAAGTGAAATAAGTCACACAGAAAAAGACACTTATCATAAGATACCACTTAGAGAGGGAATGTAAAAACCGCTACACTTGAACTGAATTACAAAACAGAACAGAGTCACACGTTTAGGAAACACACTATGGCTGCTGAACGGGCAAGGTGAGGTGGGGTGATGCATAAAACAAGGGTTTCAAATTAGCTCAGATACCGTTCTATAAACCCAATATGTAATAGACAAGACCTACTCCTTGCTCAGTGAACTGGACTCAACACCCCCTATTCACCGCACAAGAATATATCTGACTAGTAAGAATCATCAAACCTATGTATTGATATCTCTCCGTAAGTGAGTCAAGGGTGTGTAAAGCGGCATAAACACAACCGTGAAAAGCAGCTAAACCCCATTATAAAAATAAATTACTTTTCAAAACCCGTTAAACAAAGACAGTGAAAGAGAGAGAAATTCTTACAAAATTCGTTCAGGGGCTGTGATGCAACCTGGATTGACCATATCTAGACCCACAGCTGATTGAGACATAAGGGTGGACACTCTTGGGGCTGAGAGGTTCGGTGAGGTTGGGTGAGCCAATGCAGACCCTTTCAAGTAATACTGCATGGTACCCATCCCATGGGTCCCAAATCTCCAGGTTCAAGGGCATCTTCCTACGTCGAAAACAGGCATGAGAAACCCAGAAGATGGTACACCGTGTGATCGGGAAAGGTTTCTAAAACGCACCTCATTTCTCATCTCCTTTGCTCGGGTTCGCCATTCCAGCCGATTTACTAGCCATCTCCCTCCTTGGAGAATCAGCACCTTTAACCTCCTGTTCCGTACAGGTTGCAATTTGTCCTGAGGATGAAGGGGAAGAGGGGGAACCAATGAGAGACCAGCTCTAGGTGTTGGGACAGGCACAGGTCACTCTATTTTCCCATCAGGAAGAAGAATTAAGCACAAGCTCAGCCTGCCTCCCAGAACCAGAAGAGGGCCTGAAGCAATCCTGCGCTTTTGCGGCCAGCTCCCAAAAAAGCGAGTTGAAAAATGGAGCTCAGGGGCACTGCAATTCACAAACCTGCAGAGTTTTAAATGATACCTCTCGTCCACAAATATACTAAGGGAAGGCAACGAAGAGGCTTTGAAAGCAAGGCAGAATTGCAGGAAACAGATTTCAGGAGGTAGATTCGAATCGCCTTGAAAGCACATGAAAAGCGGCAAAACGTGGACAATGATGCCCTTGGCCAAAAAGGGCGTATGCGTTTTTTCCTGAATATATTCAGGAAAAAACGCATACGCCCTTTTTGGCCAACCAAGCAACCTGGAAAGGCCAATCAGTGCTCCAAAGAAGTCTCGCTTCCCAGCGGGCAAAAGGGCCATGCGGAAAAAAGTGTCCAACCCAGAAATGCAGGACCGGCCATGGAGAAATGGGAGCCTTGCTACGCTGATGGGTGGGATGTAAATTGCCAACAGCCACTCTGGAGAAGTGTACGGTGTGTTCTGAAACATCTAAAAAACACAGCTTGGAGAGCATAGGGCACTTCCACTCATGGGCGTATAAATTGGGAAAACTAAAAATCAGCAAGACACAGGCACCCCAAAGTTTAGGGCTGCTCTGTTGACAAGAACCCCCACTTCATTACACCTTAAATATCCTAGGAAAGAGAAAAATGGATAAAGAAGTTGGGGTCCTCATGTACAATGGAATATCACTCAGCCATGAAATCAACGTCATAAGGCTAGTAGCAGCACGATGAGTGGATTTAGGTACGACGATTCTAAGTGAAATAAGTCACACAGAAAAAGACACTTATCATAAGATATCACTTCTAGAGGGAATGTAAAAACCGCTACACTTGAACTGAATTACAAAACAGAACAGAGTCACACGTTTAGGAAACACACAACGGCTGCTGAACGGGAAAGGTGAGGTGGGGTGATGCATAAAACAAGGGTTTCAAATTAGCTCCGATACCGTTCCATAAACCCAATATGTAAGAGACAAGACCTATCCCTTTTTCAGTGAACTGGACTCAACACCCCCTATTCACCGCACAAGAATATATCTGACTAGTAAGAATCTTCAAACCTATGTATTGATATCTCTCTGTAAGTGAGTCAAGGGGGTGTAAAGCGGCATAAACACAGCCGTGAAAAGCAGCTAAACCCCATTATAAAAATAAATTACTTTTCAAAACCCGTGAAAGAAAGACAGTGAAAGAGAGAGAAATTCTTACAAAATTCGTTCAGGGGCTGTGATGCAACCTGGATTGACCATATCTAGACCCACAGCTGATTGAGACATAAGGGTGGACACTCTTGCGGCTGAGAGGTTCGGTGAGGTTGGGTGAGCCAACGCAGACCCTTTCAAGTAATACTGCATGGTACCCATCCCATGGGTCCCAAATCTCCAGGTTCAAGGGCAACTTCCTACGTCGAAAACAGGCATGAGAAACCCAGAAGATGGTACACCGTGTGATCGGGAAAGGTTTCTAAAACGCACCTCATTTCTCATCTCCTTTGCTCGGGTTCGCCATTCCAGCCGATTTACTAGCCATCTCCCTCCTTGGAGAATCAGCACCTTTACCCTCCTGTTCCGTACAGGTTGCAATTTGTCCTGAGGATGAACGGGAAGAGGGGGAACCAATGAGAGACTAGCTCCAGGGGTTGGGACAGGCACAGGTCACTCTATTTTCCCATCAGGAAGAAGAATTAAGCACAAGCTCAGCCTGCCCCCCAGAACCAGAAGAGGGCCTGAAGCAATCCTGCGCTTTTGCGGCCAGCTCCCAAAAAAGCGAGTTGAAAAATGGAGCTCAGGGGCACTGCAATTCACAAACCTGCAGAGTTTTAAATGATACCTCTCGTCCACAAATATATTAAGGGAAGGCAACGAAGAGGCTTTGAAAGCAAGGCAGAATTGCAGGAAACAGATTTCAGGAGGTAGATTCGAATCGCCTTGAAAGCACAGGAAAAGCGGCAAAACGTGGACAATGATGCCCTTGGCCAAAAAGGGCGTAAGCGTTTTTTCCTGAATATATTCAGGAAAAAACGCATACGCCCTTTTTGGCCAACCAAGCAACCTGGAAAGGCCAATCAGCGCTCCAAAGAAGTCTCGCTTCCCAGCGGGCAAAAGGGCCATGCGGAAAAAAGTGTCCAAACCAGAAATGCAGGACCGGCCATGGAGAAATGGGAGCCTTGCTACGCTGATGGGTGGGATGTAAATTGCCAACAGCCACTCCGGAGAAGTGTACGGTGTGTTCTGAAACATCTAAAAAACACAGCTTGGAGAGCATAGGGCACTTCCACTCATGGGCGTATAAATTGGGAAAACTAAAAATCAGCAAGACACAGGCACCCCAAAGTTTAGGGCTGCTCTGTTGACAAGAACCCCCACTTCATTACACCTTAAATATCCTAGGAAAGAGAAAAATGGATAAAGAAGTTGGGGTCCTCATGTACAATGGAATATCACTCAGCCATGAAATCAACGTCATAAGGCTAGTAGCAGCACGATGAGTGGATTTAGGTACGACGATTCTAAGTGAAATAAGTCACACAGAAAAAGACACTTATCATAAGATATCACTTCTAGAGGGAATGTAAAAACCGCTACACTTGAACTGAATTACAAAACAGAACAGAGTCACACGTTTAGGAAACACACTACGGCTGCTGAACGGGAAAGGTGAGGTGGGGTGATGCATAAAACAAGCGTTTCAAATTAGCTCCGATACCGTTCCATTAACCCAATATGTAAGAGACAAGACCTATTCCTTTTTCAGTGAACTGGACTCAACACCCCCTATTCACCGCACAAGAATATATCTGACTAGTAAGAATCTTCAAACCTATGTATTGATATCTCTCTGTAAGTGAGTCAAGGGGGTGTAAAGCGGCATAAACACAGCCGTGAAAAGCAGCTAAACCCCATTATAAAAATAAATTACTTTTCAAAACCCGTGAAAGAAAGACAGTGAAAGAGAGAGAAATTCTTACAAAATTCGTTCAGGGGCTGTGATGCAACCTGGATTGACCATATGTAGACCCACAGCTGATTGAGACATAAGGGTGGACACTCTTGGGGCTGAGAGGTTCGGTGAGGTTGGGTGAGCCAACGCAGACCCTTTCAAGTAATACTGCATGGTACCCATCCCATGGGTCCCAAATCTCCAGGTTCAAGGGCATCTTCCTACGTCGAAAACAGGCATGAGAAACCCAGAAGATGGTACACCGTGTGATCGGGAAAGGTTTCTAAAACGCACCTCATTTCTCATCTCCTTTGCTCGGGTTTGCCATTCCAGCCGATTTACTAGCCATCTCCCTCCTTGGAGAATCAGCACCTTTAACCTCCTGTTCCGTACAGGTTGCAATTTGTCCTGAGGATGAACGGGAAGAGGGGGAACCAATGAGAGACTAGCTCTAGGTGTTGGGACAGGCACAGGTCACTCTATTTTCCCATCAGGAAGAAGAATTAAGCACAAGCTCAGCCTGCCCCCCAGAACCAGAAGCGGGCCTGAAGCAATCCTGCGCTTTTGCGGCCAGCTCCCAAAAAAGCGAGTTGAAAAATGGAGCACAGGGGCACTGCAATTCACAAACCTGCAGAGTTTTAAATGATACCTCTCGTCCACAAATATATTAAGGGAAGGCAACGAAGAGGCTTTGAAAGCAAGGCAGAATTGCAGGAAACAGATTTCAGGAGGTAGATTCGAATCGCCTTGAAAGCACATGAAAAGCGGCAAAACGTGGACAATGATGCCCTTGGCCAAGAAGGGCGTATGCGTTTTTTCCTGAATATATTCAGGAAAAAACGCATACGCCCTTTTTGGCCAACCAAGCAACCTGGAAAGGCCAATCAGCGCTCCAAGGAATTCTCGCTTCCCAGCGGGCAAAAGGGCCATGCGGAAAAAAGTGTCCAAACCAGAAATGCAGGACCGGCCATGGAGAAATGGGAGCCTTGCTACGCTGATGGGTGGGATGTAAATTGCCAACAGCCACTCTGGAGAAGTGTACGGTGTGTTCTGAAACATCTAAAAAACACAGCTTGGAGAGCATAGGGCACTTCCACTCATGGGCGTATAAATTGGGAAAACTAAAAATCAGCAAGACACAGGCACCCCAAAGTTTAGGGCTGCTCTGTTGACAAGAACCCCCACTTCATTACACCTTAAATATCCTAGGAAAGAGAAAAATGGTTAAAGAAGTTGGGGTCCTCATGTACAATGGAATATCACTCAGCCATGAAATCAACGTCATAAGGCTAGTAGCAGCACGATGAGTGGATTTAGGTACGACGATTCTAAGTGAAATAAGTCACACAGAAAAAGACACTTATCATAAGATATCACTTCTAGAGGGAATGTAAAAACCGCTACACTTGAACTGAATTACAAAACAGAACAGAGTCACACGTTTAGGAAACACACTACGGCTGCTGAACGGGAAAGGTGAGGTGGGGTGATGCATAAAACAAGGGTTTCAAATTAGCTCAGATACCGTTCCATAAACCCAATATGTAAGAGACAAGACCTATCCCTTTTTCAGTGAACTGGACTCAACACCCCCTATTCACCGCACAAGAATATATCTGACTAGTAAGAATCTTCAAACCTATGTATTGATATCTCTCTGTAAGTGAGTCAAGGGGGTGTAAAGCGGCATAAACACAGCCGTGAAAAGCAGCTAAACCCCATTATAAAAATAAATTACTTTTCAAAACCCGTGAAACAAAGACAGTGAAAGAGAGAGAAATTCTTACAAAATTCATTCAGGGGCTGTGATGCAACCTGGATTGACCATATCTAGACCCACAGCTGATTGAGACATAAGGGTGGACACTCTTGGGGCTGAGAGGTTCGGTGAGGTTGGGTGAGCCAACGCAGACCCTTTCAAGTAATACTGCATGGTACCCATCCCATGGGTCCCAAATCTCCAGGTTCAAGGGCATCTTCCTACGTCGAAAACAGGCATGAGAAACCCAGAAGATGGTACACCGTGTGATCGGGAAAGGTTTCTAAAACGCACCTCATTTCTCATCTCCTTTGCTCGGCTTCGCCATTCCAACCGATTTACTAGCCATCTCCCTCCTTGGAGAATCAGCACCTTTAACCTCCTGTTCCGTACAGGTTGCAATTTGTCCTGAGGATGAACGGGAAGAGGGGGAACCAATGAGAGACTAGCTCTAGGTGTTGGGACAGGCACAGGTCACTCTATTTTCCCATCAGGAAGAAGAATTAAGCACAAGCTCAGCCTGCCCCCCAGAACCAGAAGAGGGCCTGAAGCAATCCTGCGCTTTTGCGGCCAGGTCCCAAAAAAGCGAGTTGAAAAATGGAGCTCAGGGGCACTGCAATTCACAAACCTGCAGAGTTTTAAATGATACCTCTCGTCCACAAATATATTAAGGGAAGGCAACGAAGAGGCTTTGAAAGCAAGGCAGAATTGCAGGAAACAGATTTCAGGAGGTAGATTCGAATCGACTTGAAAGCACATGAAAAGCGGCAAAACGTGGACAATGATGCCCTTGGCCAAAAAGGGCGTATGCGTTTTTTCCTGAATATATTCAGGAAAAAACGCATACGCCCTTTTTGGCCAACCAAGCAACCTGGAAAGGCCAATCAGCGCTCCAAAGAAGTCTCGCTTCCCAGCGGGCAAAAGGGCCATGCGGAAAAAAGTGTCCAGACCAGAAATGCAGGACCGGCCATGGAGAAATGGGAGCCTTGCTACGCTGATGGGTGGGATGTAAATTGCCAACAGCCACTCTGGAGAAGTGTACGGTGTGTTCTGAAACATCTAAAAAACACAGCTTGGAGAGCATAGGGCACTTCCACTCATGGGCGTATAAATTGGGAAAACTAAACATCAGCAAGACACAGGCACCCCAAAGTTTAGGGCTGCTCTGTTGACAAGAACGCCCACTTCATTACACCTTAAATATCCTAGGAAAGAGAAAAATGGATAAAGAAGTTGGGGTCCTCATGTACAATGGAATATCACTCAGCCATGAAATCAACGTCATAAGGCTAGTAGCAGCACGATGAGTGGATTTAGGTACGACGATTCTAAGTGAAATAAGTCACACAGAAAAAGACACTTATCATAAGATATCACTTCTAGAGGGAATGTAAAAACCGCTACACTTGAACTGAATTACAAAACAGAACAGAGTCACACGTTTAGGAAACACACTACGGCTGCTGAACGGGAAAGGTGAGGTGGGGTGATGCATAAAACAAGGGTTTCAAATTAGCTCAGATACCGTTCCATAAACCCAATATGTAAGAGACAAGACCTATCCCTTTTTCAGTGAACTGGACTCAACACCCCCTATTCACCGCACAAGAATATATCTGACTAGTAAGAATCTTCAAACCTATGTATTGATATCTCTCTGTAAGTGAGTCAAGGGGGTGTAAAGCGGCATAAACACAGCCGTGAAAAGCAGCTAAACCCCATTATAAAAATAAATTACTTTTCAAAACCCGTGAAACAAAGACAGTGAAAGAGAGAGAAATTCTTACAAAATTCGTTCAGGGGCTGTGATGCAACCTGCATTGACCATATCTAGACCCACAGCTGATTGAGACATAAGGGTGGACACTCTTGGGGCTGAGAGGTTCGGTGAGGTTGGGTGAGCCAACGCAGACCCTTTCAAGTAATACTGCATGGTACCCATCCCATGGGTCCCAAATCTCCAGGTTCAAGGGCATCTTCCTACGTCGAAAACAGGCATGAGAAACCCAGAAGATGGTACACCGTGTGATCGGGAAAGGTTTCTAAAACGCACCTCATTTCTCATCTCCTTTGCTCGGGTTCGCCATTCCAGCCGATTTACTAGCCATCTCCCTCCTTGGAGAATCAGCACCTTTAACCTCCTGTTCCGTACAGGTTGCAATTTGTCCTGAGGATGAACGGGAAGAGGGGGAACCAATGAGAGACTAGCTCTAGGTGTTGGGACAGGCACAGGTCACTCTATTTTCCCATCAGGAAGAAGAATTAAGCACAAGCTCAGCCTGCCCCCCAGAACCAGAAGAGGGCCTGAAGCAATCCTGCGCTTTTGCGGCCAGCTCCCAAAAAAGCGAGTTGAAAAATGGAGCTCAGGGGCACTGCAATTCACAAACCTGCAGAGTTTTAAATGATACCTCTCGTCCACAAATATATTAAGGGAAGGCAACGAAGAGGCTTTGAAAGCAAGGCAGAATTGCAGGAAACAGATTTCAGGAGGTAGATTCGAATCGCCTTGAAAGCACATGAAAAGCGGCAAAACGTGGACAATGATGCCCTTGGCCAAAAAGGGCGTATGCGTTTTTTCCTGAATATATTCAGGAAAAAACGCATACGCCCTTTTTGGCCAACCAAGCAACCTGGAAAGGCCAATCAGCGCTCCAAAGAAGTCTCGCTTCCCAGCGGGCAAAAGGGCCATGCGGAAAAAAGTGTCCAGACCAGAAATGCAGGACCGGCCATGGAGAAATGGGAGCCTTGCTACGCTGATGGGTGGGATGTAAATTGCCAACAGCCACTCTGGAGAAGTGTACGGTGTGTTCTGAAACATCTAAAAAACACAGCTTGGAGAGCATAGGGCACTTCCACTCATGGGCGTATAAATTGGGAAAACTAAACATCAGCAAGACACAGGCACCCCAAAGTTTAGGGCTGCTCTGTTGACAAGAACGCCCACTTCATTACACCTTAAATATCGTAGGAAAGAGAAAAATGGATAAAGAAGTTGGGGTCCTCATGTACAATGGAATATCACTCAGCCATGAAATCAACGTCATAAGGCTAGTAGCAGCACGATGAGTGGATTTAGGTACGACGATTCTAAGTGAAATAAGTCACACAGAAAAAGACACTTATCATAAGATATCACTTCTAGAGGGAATGTAAAAACCGCTACACTTGAACTGAATTACAAAACAGAACAGAGTCACACGTTTAGGAAACAAACTACGGCTGCTGAACGGGAAAGGTGAGGTGGGGTGATGCATAAAACAAGGGTTTCAAATTAGCTCAGATACCGTTCCATAAACCCAATATGTAAGAGACAAGACCTATTCCTTGCTCAGTGAACTGGACTCAACACCCCCTATTCACCGCACAAGAATATATCTGACTAGTAAGAATCTTCAAACCTATGTATTGATATCTCTCTGTAAGTGAGTCAAGGGGGTGTAAAGCGTCATAAACACAGCCGTGAAAAGCAGCTAAACCCCATTATAAAAATAAATTACTTTTCAAAACCCGTGAAACAAAGACAGTGAAAGAGAGAGAAATTCTTACAAAATTCGTTCAGGGGCTGTGATGCAACCTGGATTGACCATATCTAGACCCACAGCTGATTGAGACATCAGGGTGGACACTCTTGGGGCTGAGAGGTTCGGTGAGGTTGGGTGAGCCAACGCAGACCCTTTCAAGTAATACTGCATGGTACCCATCCCATGGGTCCCAAATCTCCAGGTTCAAGGGCATCTTCCTACGTCGAAAACAGGCATGAGAAACCCAGAAGATGGTACACCGTGTGATCGGGAAAGGTTTCTAAAACGCACCTCATTTCTCATCTCCTTTGCTCGGGTTCGCCATTCCAGCTGATTTACTAGCCATCTCCCTCCTTGGAGAATCAGCACCTTTAACCTCCTGTTCCGTACAGGTTGCAATTTGTCCTGAGGATGAACGGGAAGAGGGGGAACCAATGAGAGACTAGCTCTAGGTGTTGGGACAGGCACAGGTCACTCTATTTTCCCATCAGGAAGAAGAATTAAGCACAAGCTCAGCCTGCCCCCCAGAACCAGAAGAGGGCCTGAAGCAATCCTGCGCTTTTGCGCCCAGCTCCCAAAAAAGCGAGTTGAAAAATGGAGCTCAGGGGCACTGCAATTCACAAACCTGCAGAGTTTTAAATGATACCTCTCGTCCACAAATATATTAAGGGAAGGCAACGAAGAGGCTTTGAAAGCAAGGCAGAATTGCAGGAAACAGATTTCAGGAGGTAGATTCGAATCGCCTTGAAAGCACATGAAAAGCGGCAAAACGTGGACAATGATGCCCTTGGCCAAAAAGGGCGTATGCGTTTTTTCCTGAATATATTCAGGAAAAAACGCATACGCCCTTTTTGGCCAACCAAGCAACCTGGAAAGGCCAATCAGCGCTCCAAAGAAGTCTCGCTTCCCAGCGGGCAAAAGGGCCATGCGGAAAAAAGTGTCCAGACCAGAAATGCAGGACCGGCCATGGAGAAATGGGAGCCTTGCTACGCTGATGGGTGGGATGTAAATTGCCAACAGCCACTCTGGAGAAGTGTACGGTGTGTTCTGAAACATCTAAAAAACACAGCTTGGAGAGCATAGGGCACTTCCACTCATGGGCGTATAAATTGGGAAAACTAAACATCAGCAAGACACAGGCACCCCAAAGTTTAGGGCTGCTCTGTTGACAAGAACGCCCACTTCATTACACCTT
Source organism: Balaenoptera acutorostrata (assembly GCF_949987535.1). NCBI lineage: Eukaryota > Metazoa > Chordata > Mammalia > Artiodactyla > Balaenopteridae > Balaenoptera > Balaenoptera acutorostrata. The sequence goes on along the minus strand of NW_026646802.1, from coordinate 33,912 downwards.
AATTATCCTAGGAAAGAGAAAAATGGATAAAGAAGTTGGGGTCCTCATGTACAATGGAATATCACTCAGCCATGAAATCAACGTCATAAGGCTAGTAGCAGCACGATGAGTGGATTTAGGTACGACGATTCTAAGTGAAATAAGTCACACAGAAAAAGACACTTATCATAAGATATCACTTCTAGAGGGAATGTAAAAACCGCTACACTTGAACTGAATTACAAAACAGAACAGAGTCACACGTTTAGGAAACACACTACGGCTGCTGAACGGGAAAGGTGAGGTGGGGTGATGCATAAAACAAGGGTTTCAAATTAGCTCAGATACCGTTCCATAAACCCAATATGTAAGAGACAAGACCTATTCCTTTTTCAGTGAACTGGACTCAACACCCCCTATTCACCGCACAAGAATATATCTGACTAGTAAGAATCTTCAAACCTATGTATTGATATCTCTCTGTAAGTGAGTCAAGGGGGTGTAAAGCGGCATAAACACAGCCGTGAAAAGCAGCTAAACCCCATTATAAAAATAAATTACTTTTCAAAACCCGTGAAACAAAGACAGTGAAAGAGAGAGAAATTCTTACAAAATTCGTTCAGGGGCTGTGATGCAACCTGGATTGACCATATCTAGACCCACAGCTGATTGAGACATAAGGGTGGACACTCTTGGGGCTGAGAGGTTCGGTGAGGTTGGGTGAGCCAACGCAGACCCTTTCAAGTAATACTGCATGGTACCCATCCCATGGGTCCCAAATCTCCAGGTTCAAGGGCATCTTCCTACGTCGAAAACAGGCATGAGAAACCCAGAAGATGGTACACCGTGTGATCGGGAAAGGTTTCTAAAACGCACCTCATTTCTCATCTCCTTTGCTCGGGTTCGCCATTCCAGCCGATTTACTAGCCATCTCCCTCCTTGGAGAATCAGCACCTTTACCCTCCTGTTCCGTACAGGTTGCAATTTGTCCTGAGGATGAACGGGAAGAGGGGGAACCAATGAGAGACTAGCTCTAGGTGTTGGGACAGGCACAGGTCACTCTATTTTCCCATCAGGAAGAAGAATTAAGCACAAGCTCAGCCTGCCCCCCAGAACCAGAAGAGGGCCTGAAGCAATCCTGCGCTTTTGCGGCCAGCTCCCAAAAAAGCGAGTTGAAAAATGGAGCTCAGGGGCACTGCAATTCACAAACCTGCAGAGTTTTAAATGATACCTCTCGTCCACAAATATATTAAGGGAAGGCAACGAAGAGGCTTTGAAAGCAAGGCAGAATTGCAGGAAACAGATTTCAGGAGGTAGATTCGAATCGCCTTGAAAGCACATGAAAAGCGGCAAAACGTGGACAATGATGCCCTTGGCCAAAAAGGGCGTATGCGTTTTTTCCTGAATATATTCAGGAAAAATCGCATACGCCCTTTTTGGCCAACCAAGCAACCTGGAAAGGCCAATCAGCGCTCCAAAGAAGTCTCGCTTCCCAGCGGGCAAAAGGGCCATGCGGAAAAAAGTGTCCAAACCAGAAATGCAGGACCGGCCATGGAGAAATGGGAGCCTTGCTACGCTGATGGGTGGGATGTAAATTGCCAACAGCCACTCTGGAGAAGTGTACGGTGTGTTCTGAAACATCTAAAAAACACAGCTTGGAGAGCATAGGGCACTTCCACTCATGGGCGTATAAATTGGGAAAACTAAAAATCAGCAAGACACAGGCACCCCAAAGTTTAGGGCTGCTCTGTTGACAAGAACCCCCACTTCATTACACCTTAAATATCCTAGGAAAGAGAAAAATGGATAAAGAAGTTGTGGTCCTCATGTACAATGGAATATCACTCAGCCATGAAATCAACGTCATAAGGCTAGTAGCAGCACGATGAGTGGATTTAGGTACGACGATTCTAAGTGAAATAAGTCACACAGAAAAAGACACTTATCATAAGATATCACTTCTAGAGGGAATGTAAAAACCGCTACACTTGAACTGAATTACAAAACAGAACAGAGTCACACGTTTAGGAAACACACTACGGCTGCTGAACGGGAAAGGTGAGGTGGGGTGATGCATAAAACAAGGGTTTCAAATTAGCTCAGATACCGTTCCATAAACCCAATATGTAAGAGACAAGACCTATTCCTTGCTCAGTGAACTGGACTCAACACCCCCTATTCACCGCACAAGAATATATCTGACTAGTAAGAATCTTCAAACCTATGTATTGATATCTCTCTGTAAGTGAGTCAAGGGGGTGTAAAGCGTCATAAACACAGCCGTGAAAAGCAGCTAAACCCCATTATAAAAATAAATTACTTTTCAAAACCCGTGAAACAAAGACAGTGAAAGAGAGAGAAATTCTTACAAAATTCGTTCAGGGGCTGTGATGCAACCTGGATTGACCATATCTAGACCCACAGCTGATTGAGACATAAGGGTGGACACTCTTGGGGCTGAGAGGTTCGGTGAGGTTGGGTGAGCCAACGCAGACCCTTTCAAGTAATACTGCATGGTACCCATCCCATGGGTCCCAAATCTCCAGGTTCAAGGGCATCTTCCTACGTCGAAAACAGGCATGAGAAACCCAGAAGATGGTACACCGTGTGATCGGGAAAGGTTTCTAAAACGCACCTCATTTCTCATCTCCTTTGCTCGGGTTCGCCATTCCAGCCGATTTACTAGCCATCTCCCTCCTTGGAGAATCAGCACCTTTAACCTCCTGTTCCGTACAGGTTGCAATTTGTCCTGAGGATGAACGGGAAGAGGGGGAACCAATGAGAGACTAGCTCTAGGTGTTGGGACAGGCACAGGTCACTCTATTTTCCCATCAGGAAGAAGAATTAAGCACAAGCTCAGCCTGCCCCCCAGAACCAGAAGAGGGCCTGAAGCAATCCTGCGCTTTTGTGGCCAGCTCCCAAAAAAGCGAGTTGAAAAATGGAGCTCAGGGGCACTGCAATTCACAAACCTGCAGAGTTTTAAATGATACCTCTCGTCCACAAATATATTAAGGGAAGGCAATGAAGAGGCTTTGAAAGCAAGGCAGAATTGCAGGAAACAGATTTCAGGAGGTAGATTCGAATCGCCTTGAAAGCACATGAAAAGCGGCAAAACGTGGACAATGATGCCCTTGGCCAAAAAGGGCGTATGCGTTTTTTCCTGAATATATTCAGGAAAAAACGCATACGCCCTTTTTGGCCAACCAAGCAACCTGGAAAGGCCAATCAGCGCTCCAAAGAAGTCTCGCTTCCCAGCGGGCAAAAGGGCCATGCGGAAAAAAGTGTCCAAACCAGAAATGCAGGACCGGCCATGGAGAAATGGGAGCCTTGCTACGCTGATGGGTGGGATGTAAATTGCCAACAGCCACTCTGGAGAAGTGTACGGTGTGTTCTGAAACATCTAAAAAACACAGCTTGGAGAGCATAGGGCACTTCCACTCATGGGCGTATAAATTGGGAAAACTAAAAATCAGCAAGACACAGGCACCCCAAAGTTTAGGGCTGCTCTGTTGACAAGAACCCCCACTTCATTACACCTTAAATATCCTAGGAAAGAGAAAAATGGATAAAGAAGTTGTGGTCCTCATGTACAATGGAATATCACTCAGCCATGAAATCTACGTCATAAGGCTAGTAGCAGCACGATGAGTGGATTTAGGTACGACGATTCTAAGTGAAATAAGTCACACAGAAAAAGACACTTATCATAAGATATCACTTCTAGAGGGAATGTAAAAATCGCTACACTTGAACTGAATTACAAAACAGAACAGAGTCACACGTTTAGAAAACACACTATGGCTGCTGAACGGGAAAGGTGAGGTGGGGTGATGCATAAAACAAGGGTTTCAAATTAGCTCCGATACCGTTCCATAAACCCAATATTTAAGAGACAATACCTATTCCTTTTTCAGTGAACTGGACTCAACACCCCCTATTCACCGCACAAGAATATATCTGACTAGTAAGAATCTTCAAACCTATGTATTGATATCTCTCTGTAAGTGAGTCAAGGGGGTGTAAAGCGGCATAAACACAGCCGTGAAAAGCAGCTAAACCCCATTATAAAAATAAATTACTTTTCAAAACCCGTGAAACAAAGACAGTGAAAGAGAGAGAAATTCTTCCAAAATTCGTTCAGGGGCTGTGATGCAACCTGGATTGACCATATCTAGACCCACAGCTGATTGAGACATAAGGGTGGACACTCTTGGGGCTGAGAGGTTCGGTGAGGTTGGGTGAGCCAACGCAGACCCTTTCAAGTAATACTGCATGGTACCCATCCCATGGGTCCCAAATCTCCAGGTTCAAGGGCATGTTCCTACGTCGAAAACAGGCATGAGAAACCCAGAAGATGGTACACCGTGTGATCGGGAAAGGTTTCTAAAACGCACCTCATTTCTCATCTCCTTTGCTCGGGTTCGCCATTCCAGCCGATTTACTAGCCATCTCCCTCCTTGGAGAATCAGCACCTTTACCCTCTTGTTCCGTACAGGTTGCAATTTGTCCTGAGGATGAACGGGAAGAGGGGGAACCAATGAGAGACTAGCTCTAGGTGTTGGGACAGGCACAGGTCACTCTATTTTCCCATCAGGAAGAAGAATTAAGCACAAGCTCAGCCTGCCCCCCAGAACCAGAAGAGGGCCTGAAGCAATCCTGCGCTTTTGCGGCCAGGTCCCAAAAAAGCGAGTTGAAAAATGGAGCTCAGGGGCACTGCAATTCACAAACCTGCAGAGTTTTAAATGATACCTCTCGTCCACAAATATATTAAGGGAAGGCAACGAAGAGGCTTTGAAAGCAAGGCAGAATTGCAGGAAACAGATTTCAGGAGGTAGATTCGAATCGACTTGAAAGCACATGAAAAGCGGCAAAACGTGGACAATGATGCCCTTGGCCAAAAAGGGCGTATGCGTTTTTTCCTGAATATATTCAGGAAAAAACGCATACGCCCTTTTTGGCCAACCAAGCAACCTGGAAAGGCCAATCAGCGCTCCAAAGAAGTCTCGCTTCCCAGCGGGCAAAAGGGCCATGCGGAAAAAAGTGTCCAGACCAGAAATGCAGGACCGGCCATGGAGAAATGGGAGCCTTGCTACGCTGATGGGTGGGATGTAAATTGCCAACAGCCACTCTGGAGAAGTGTACGGTGTGTTCTGAAACATCTAAAAAACACAGCTTGGAGAGCATAGGGCACTTCCACTCATGGGCGTATAAATTGGGAAAACTAAACATCAGCAAGACACAGGCACCCCAAAGTTTAGGGCTGCTCTGTTGACAAGAACGCCCACTTCATTACACCTTAAATATCCTAGGAAAGAGAAAAATGGATAAAGAAGTTGGGGTCCTCATGTACAATGGAATATCACTCAGCCATGAAATCAACGTCATAAGGCTAGTAGCAGCACGATGAGTGGATTTAGGTACGACGATTCTAAGTGAAATAAGTCACACAGAAAAAGACACTTATCATAAGATATCACTTCTAGAGGGAATGTAAAAACCGCTACACTTGAACTGAATTACAAAACAGAACAGAGTCACACGTTTAGGAAACACACTACGGCTGCTGAACGGGAAAGGTGAGGTGGGGTGATGCATAAAACAAGGGTTTCAAATTAGCTCAGATACCGTTCCATAAACCCAATATGTAAGAGACAAGACCTATCCCTTTTTCAGTGAACTGGACTCAACACCCCCTATTCACCGCACAAGAATATATCTGACTAGTAAGAATCTTCAAACCTATGTATTGATATCTCTCTGTAAGTGAGTCAAGGGGGTGTAAAGCGGCATAAACACAGCCGTGAAAAGCAGCTAAACCCCATTATAAAAATAAATTACTTTTCAAAACCCGTGAAACAAAGACAGTGAAAGAGAGAGAAATTCTTACAAAATTCGTTCAGGGGCTGTGATGCAACCTGCATTGACCATATCTAGACCCACAGCTGATTGAGACATAAGGGTGGACACTCTTGGGGCTGAGAGGTTCGGTGAGGTTGGGTGAGCCAACGCAGACCCTTTCAAGTAATACTGCATGGTACCCATCCCATGGGTCCCAAATCTCCAGGTTCAAGGGCATCTTCCTACGTCGAAAACAGGCATGAGAAACCCAGAAGATGGTACACCGTGTGATCGGGAAAGGTTTCTAAAACGCACCTCATTTCTCATCTCCTTTGCTCGGGTTCGCCATTCCAGCCGATTTACTAGCCATCTCCCTCCTTGGAGAATCAGCACCTTTAACCTCCTGTTCCGTACAGGTTGCAATTTGTCCTGAGGATGAACGGGAAGAGGGGGAACCAATGAGAGACTAGCTCTAGGTGTTGGGACAGGCACAGGTCACTCTATTTTCCCATCAGGAAGAAGAATTAAGCACAAGCTCAGCCTGCCCCCCAGAACCAGAAGAGGGCCTGAAGCAATCCTGCGCTTTTGCGGCCAGCTCCCAAAAAAGCGAGTTGAAAAATGGAGCTCAGGGGCACTGCAATTCACAAACCTGCAGAGTTTTAAATGATACCTCTCGTCCACAAATATATTAAGGGAAGGCAACGAAGAGGCTTTGAAAGCAAGGCAGAATTGCAGGAAACAGATTTCAGGAGGTAGATTCGAATCGCCTTGAAAGCACATGAAAAGCGGCAAAACGTGGACAATGATGCCCTTGGCCAAAAAGGGCGTATGCGTTTTTTCCTGAATATATTCAGGAAAAAACGCATACGCCCTTTTTGGCCAACCAAGCAACCTGGAAAGGCCAATCAGCGCTCCAAAGAAGTCTCGCTTCCCAGCGGGCAAAAGGGCCATGCGGAAAAAAGTGTCCAGACCAGAAATGCAGGACCGGCCATGGAGAAATGGGAGCCTTGCTACGCTGATGGGTGGGATGTAAATTGCCAACAGCCACTCTGGAGAAGTGTACGGTGTGTTCTGAAACATCTAAAAAACACAGCTTGGAGAGCATAGGGCACTTCCACTCATGGGCGTATAAATTGGGAAAACTAAACATCAGCAAGACACAGGCACCCCAAAGTTTAGGGCTGCTCTGTTGACAAGAACGCCCACTTCATTACACCTTAAATATCGTAGGAAAGAGAAAAATGGATAAAGAAGTTGGGGTCCTCATGTACAATGGAATATCACTCAGCCATGAAATCAACGTCATAAGGCTAGTAGCAGCACGATGAGTGGATTTAGGTACGACGATTCTAAGTGAAATAAGTCACACAGAAAAAGACACTTATCATAAGATATCACTTCTAGAGGGAATGTAAAAACCGCTACACTTGAACTGAATTACAAAACAGAACAGAGTCACACGTTTAGGAAACAAACTACGGCTGCTGAACGGGAAAGGTGAGGTGGGGTGATGCATAAAACAAGGGTTTCAAATTAGCTCAGATACCGTTCCATAAACCCAATATGTAAGAGACAAGACCTATTCCTTGCTCAGTGAACTGGACTCAACACCCCCTATTCACCGCACAAGAATATATCTGACTAGTAAGAATCTTCAAACCTATGTATTGATATCTCTCTGTAAGTGAGTCAAGGGGGTGTAAAGCGTCATAAACACAGCCGTGAAAAGCAGCTAAACCCCATTATAAAAATAAATTACTTTTCAAAACCCGTGAAACAAAGACAGTGAAAGAGAGAGAAATTCTTACAAAATTCGTTCAGGGGCTGTGATGCAACCTGGATTGACCATATCTAGACCCACAGCTGATTGAGACATCAGGGTGGACACTCTTGGGGCTGAGAGGTTCGGTGAGGTTGGGTGAGCCAACGCAGACCCTTTCAAGTAATACTGCATGGTACCCATCCCATGGGTCCCAAATCTCCAGGTTCAAGGGCATCTTCCTACGTCGAAAACAGGCATGAGAAACCCAGAAGATGGTACACCGTGTGATCGGGAAAGGTTTCTAAAACGCACCTCATTTCTCATCTCCTTTGCTCGGGTTCGCCATTCCAGCTGATTTACTAGCCATCTCCCTCCTTGGAGAATCAGCACCTTTAACCTCCTGTTCCGTACAGGTTGCAATTTGTCCTGAGGATGAACGGGAAGAGGGGGAACCAATGAGAGACTAGCTCTAGGTGTTGGGACAGGCACAGGTCACTCTATTTTCCCATCAGGAAGAAGAATTAAGCACAAGCTCAGCCTGCCCCCCAGAACCAGAAGAGGGCCTGAAGCAATCCTGCGCTTTTGCGCCCAGCTCCCAAAAAAGCGAGTTGAAAAATGGAGCTCAGGGGCACTGCAATTCACAAACCTGCAGAGTTTTAAATGATACCTCTCGTCCACAAATATATTAAGGGAAGGCAACGAAGAGGCTTTGAAAGCAAGGCAGAATTGCAGGAAACAGATTTCAGGAGGTAGATTCGAATCGCCTTGAAAGCACATGAAAAGCGGCAAAACGTGGACAATGATGCCCTTGGCCAAAAAGGGCGTATGCGTTTTTTCCTGAATATATTCAGGAAAAAACGCATACGCCCTTTTTGGCCAACCAAGCAACCTGGAAAGGCCAATCAGCGCTCCAAAGAAGTCTCGCTTCCCAGCGGGCAAAAGGGCCATGCGGAAAAAAGTGTCCAGACCAGAAATGCAGGACCGGCCATGGAGAAATGGGAGCCTTGCTACGCTGATGGGTGGGATGTAAATTGCCAACAGCCACTCTGGAGAAGTGTACGGTGTGTTCTGAAACATCTAAAAAACACAGCTTGGAGAGCATAGGGCACTTCCACTCATGGGCGTATAAATTGGGAAAACTAAACATCAGCAAGACACAGGCACCCCAAAGTTTAGGGCTGCTCTGTTGACAAGAACGCCCACTTCATTACACCTTAATTATCCTAGGAAAGAGAAAAATGGATAAAGAAGTTGGGGTCCTCATGTACAATGGAATATCACTCAGCCATGAAATCAACGTCATAAGGCTAGTAGCAGCACGATGAGTGGATTTAGGTACGACGATTCTAAGTGAAATAAGTCACACAGAAAAAGACACTTATCATAAGATATCACTTCTAGAGGGAATGTAAAAACCGCTACACTTGAACTGAATTACAAAACAGAACAGAGTCACACGTTTAGGAAACACACTACGGCTGCTGAACGGGAAAGGTGAGGTGGGGTGATGCATAAAACAAGGGTTTCAAATTAGCTCAGATACCGTTCCATAAACCCAATATGTAAGAGACAAGACCTATTCCTTTTTCAGTGAACTGGACTCAACACCCCCTATTCACCGCACAAGAATATATCTGACTAGTAAGAATCTTCAAACCTATGTATTGATATCTCTCTGTAAGTGAGTCAAGGGGGTGTAAAGCGGCATAAACACAGCCGTGAAAAGCAGCTAAACCCCATTATAAAAATAAATTACTTTTCAAAACCCGTGAAACAAAGACAGTGAAAGAGAGAGAAATTCTTACAAAATTCGTTCAGGGGCTGTGATGCAACCTGGATTGACCATATCTAGACCCACAGCTGATTGAGACATAAGGGTGGACACTCTTGGGGCTGAGAGGTTCGGTGAGGTTGGGTGAGCCAACGCAGACCCTTTCAAGTAATACTGCATGGTACCCATCCCATGGGTCCCAAATCTCCAGGTTCAAGGGCATCTTCCTACGTCGAAAACAGGCATGAGAAACCCAGAAGATGGTACACCGTGTGATCGGGAAAGGTTTCTAAAACGCACCTCATTTCTCATCTCCTTTGCTCGGGTTCGCCATTCCAGCCGATTTACTAGCCATCTCCCTCCTTGGAGAATCAGCACCTTTACCCTCCTGTTCCGTACAGGTTGCAATTTGTCCTGAGGATGAACGGGAAGAGGGGGAACCAATGAGAGACTAGCTCTAGGTGTTGGGACAGGCACAGGTCACTCTATTTTCCCATCAGGAAGAAGAATTAAGCACAAGCTCAGCCTGCCCCCCAGAACCAGAAGAGGGCCTGAAGCAATCCTGCGCTTTTGCGGCCAGCTCCCAAAAAAGCGAGTTGAAAAATGGAGCTCAGGGGCACTGCAATTCACAAACCTGCAGAGTTTTAAATGATACCTCTCGTCCACAAATATATTAAGGGAAGGCAACGAAGAGGCTTTGAAAGCAAGGCAGAATTGCAGGAAACAGATTTCAGGAGGTAGATTCGAATCGCCTTGAAAGCACATGAAAAGCGGCAAAACGTGGACAATGATGCCCTTGGCCAAAAAGGGCGTATGCGTTTTTTCCTGAATATATTCAGGAAAAATCGCATACGCCCTTTTTGGCCAACCAAGCAACCTGGAAAGGCCAATCAGCGCTCCAAAGAAGTCTCGCTTCCCAGCGGGCAAAAGGGCCATGCGGAAAAAAGTGTCCAAACCAGAAATGCAGGACCGGCCATGGAGAAATGGGAGCCTTGCTACGCTGATGGGTGGGATGTAAATTGCCAACAGCCACTCTGGAGAAGTGTACGGTGTGTTCTGAAACATCTAAAAAACACAGCTTGGAGAGCATAGGGCACTTCCACTCATGGGCGTATAAATTGGGAAAACTAAAAATCAGCAAGACACAGGCACCCCAAAGTTTAGGGCTGCTCTGTTGACAAGAACCCCCACTTCATTACACCTTAAATATCCTAGGAAAGAGAAAAATGGATAAAGAAGTTGTGGTCCTCATGTACAATGGAATATCACTCAGCCATGAAATCAACGTCATAAGGCTAGTAGCAGCACGATGAGTGGATTTAGGTACGACGATTCTAAGTGAAATAAGTCACACAGAAAAAGACACTTATCATAAGATATCACTTCTAGAGGGAATGTAAAAACCGCTACACTTGAACTGAATTACAAAACAGAACAGAGTCACACGTTTAGGAAACACACTACGGCTGCTGAACGGGAAAGGTGAGGTGGGGTGATGCATAAAACAAGGGTTTCAAATTAGCTCAGATACCGTTCCATAAACCCAATATGTAAGAGACAAGACCTATTCCTTGCTCAGTGAACTGGACTCAACACCCCCTATTCACCGCACAAGAATATATCTGACTAGTAAGAATCTTCAAACCTATGTATTGATATCTCTCTGTAAGTGAGTCAAGGGGGTGTAAAGCGTCATAAACACAGCCGTGAAAAGCAGCTAAACCCCATTATAAAAATAAATTACTTTTCAAAACCCGTGAAACAAAGACAGTGAAAGAGAGAGAAATTCTTACAAAATTCGTTCAGGGGCTGTGATGCAACCTGGATTGACCATATCTAGACCCACAGCTGATTGAGACATAAGGGTGGACACTCTTGGGGCTGAGAGGTTCGGTGAGGTTGGGTGAGCCAACGCAGACCCTTTCAAGTAATACTGCATGGTACCCATCCCATGGGTCCCAAATCTCCAGGTTCAAGGGCATCTTCCTACGTCGAAAACAGGCATGAGAAACCCAGAAGATGGTACACCGTGTGATCGGGAAAGGTTTCTAAAACGCACCTCATTTCTCATCTCCTTTGCTCGGGTTCGCCATTCCAGCCGATTTACTAGCCATCTCCCTCCTTGGAGAATCAGCACCTTTAACCTCCTGTTCCGTACAGGTTGCAATTTGTCCTGAGGATGAACGGGAAGAGGGGGAACCAATGAGAGACTAGCTCTAGGTGTTGGGACAGGCACAGGTCACTCTATTTTCCCATCAGGAAGAAGAATTAAGCACAAGCTCAGCCTGCCCCCCAGAACCAGAAGAGGGCCTGAAGCAATCCTGCGCTTTTGTGGCCAGCTCCCAAAAAAGCGAGTTGAAAAATGGAGCTCAGGGGCACTGCAATTCACAAACCTGCAGAGTTTTAAATGATACCTCTCGTCCACAAATATATTAAGGGAAGGCAATGAAGAGGCTTTGAAAGCAAGGCAGAATTGCAGGAAACAGATTTCAGGAGGTAGATTCGAATCGCCTTGAAAGCACATGAAAAGCGGCAAAACGTGGACAATGATGCCCTTGGCCAAAAAGGGCGTATGCGTTTTTTCCTGAATATATTCAGGAAAAAACGCATACGCCCTTTTTGGCCAACCAAGCAACCTGGAAAGGCCAATCAGCGCTCCAAAGAAGTCTCGCTTCCCAGCGGGCAAAAGGGCCATGCGGAAAAAAGTGTCCAAACCAGAAATGCAGGACCGGCCATGGAGAAATGGGAGCCTTGCTACGCTGATGGGTGGGATGTAAATTGCCAACAGCCACTCTGGAGAAGTGTACGGTGTGTTCTGAAACATCTAAAAAACACAGCTTGGAGAGCATAGGGCACTTCCACTCATGGGCGTATAAATTGGGAAAACTAAAAATCAGCAAGACACAGGCACCCCAAAGTTTAGGGCTGCTCTGTTGACAAGAACCCCCACTTCATTACACCTTAAATATCCTAGGAAAGAGAAAAATGGATAAAGAAGTTGTGGTCCTCATGTACAATGGAATATCACTCAGCCATGAAATCTACGTCATAAGGCTAGTAGCAGCACGATGAGTGGATTTAGGTACGACGATTCTAAGTGAAATAAGTCACACAGAAAAAGACACTTATCATAAGATATCACTTCTAGAGGGAATGTAAAAATCGCTACACTTGAACTGAATTACAAAACAGAACAGAGTCACACGTTTAGAAAACACACTATGGCTGCTGAACGGGAAAGGTGAGGTGGGGTGATGCATAAAACAAGGGTTTCAAATTAGCTCCGATACCGTTCCATAAACCCAATATTTAAGAGACAATACCTATTCCTTTTTCAGTGAACTGGACTCAACACCCCCTATTCACCGCACAAGAATATATCTGACTAGTAAGAATCTTCAAACCTATGTATTGATATCTCTCTGTAAGTGAGTCAAGGGGGTGTAAAGCGGCATAAACACAGCCGTGAAAAGCAGCTAAACCCCATTATAAAAATAAATTACTTTTCAAAACCCGTGAAACAAAGACAGTGAAAGAGAGAGAAATTCTTCCAAAATTCGTTCAGGGGCTGTGATGCAACCTGGATTGACCATATCTAGACCCACAGCTGATTGAGACATAAGGGTGGACACTCTTGGGGCTGAGAGGTTCGGTGAGGTTGGGTGAGCCAACGCAGACCCTTTCAAGTAATACTGCATGGTACCCATCCCATGGGTCCCAAATCTCCAGGTTCAAGGGCATGTTCCTACGTCGAAAACAGGCATGAGAAACCCAGAAGATGGTACACCGTGTGATCGGGAAAGGTTTCTAAAACGCACCTCATTTCTCATCTCCTTTGCTCGGGTTCGCCATTCCAGCCGATTTACTAGCCATCTCCCTCCTTGGAGAATCAGCACCTTTACCCTCTTGTTCCGTACAGGTTGCAATTTGTCCTGAGGATGAACGGGAAGAGGGGGAACCAATGAGAGACTAGCTCTAGGTGTTGGGACAGGCACAGGTCACTCTATTTTCCCATCAGGAAGAAGAATTAAGCACAAGCTCAGCCTGCCCCCCAGAACCAGAAGAGGGCCTGAAGCAATCCTGCGCTTTTGCGCCCAGCTCCCAAAAAAGCGAGTTGAAAAATGGAGCTCAGGGGCACTGCAATTCACAAACCTGCAGAGTTTTAAATGATACCTCTCGTCCACAAATATATTAAGGGAAGGCAACGAAGAGGCTTTGAAAGCAAGGCAGAATTGCAGGAAACAGATTTCAGGAGGTAGATTCGAATCGCCTTGAAAGCACATGAAAAGCGGCAAAACGTGGACAATGATGCCCTTGGCCAAAAAGGGCGTATGCGTTTTTTCCTGAATATATTCAGGAAAAAACGCATACGCCCTTTTTGGCCAACCAAGCAACCTGGAAAGGCCAATCAGCGCTCCAAAGAAGTCTCGCTTCCCAGCGGGCAAAAGGGCCATGCGGAAAAAAGTGTCCAAACCAGAAATGCAGGACCGGCCATGGAGAAATGGGAGCCTTGCTACGCTGATGGGTGGGATGTAAATTGCCAACAGCCACTCTGGAGAAGTGTACGGTGTGTTCTGAAACATCTAAAAAACACAGCTTGGAGAGCATAGGGCACTTCCACTCATGGGCGTATAAATTGGGAAAACTAAAAATCAGCAAGACACAGGCACCCCAAAGTTTAGGGCTGCTCTGTTGACAAGAACCCCCACTTCATTACACCTTAAATATCCTAGGAAAGAGAAAAATGGATAAAGAAGTTGGGGTCCTCATGTACAATGGAATATCACTCAGCCATGAAATCAACGTCATAAGGCTAGTAGCAGCACGATGAGTGGATTTAGGTACGACGATTCTAAGTGAAATAAGTCACACAGAAAAAGACACTTATCATAAGATATCACTTCTAGAGGGAATGTAAAAACCGCTACACTTGAACTGAATTACAAAACAGAACAGAGTCACACGTTTAGGAAACACACTACGGCTGCTGAACGGGAAAGGTGAGGTGGGGTGATGCATAAAACAAGGGTTTCAAATTAGCTCAGATACCGTTCCATAAACCCAATATGTAAGAGACAAGACCTATTCCTTTTTCAGTGAACTGGACTCAACACCCCCTATTCACCGCACAAGAATATATCTGACTAGTAAGAATCTTCAAACCTATGTATTGATATCTCTCTGTAAGTGAGTCAAGGGGGTGTAAAGCGGCATAAACACAGCCGTGAAAAGCAGCTAAACCCCATTATAAAAATAAATTACTTTTCAAAACCCGTGAAACAAAGACAGTGAAAGAGAGAGAAATTCTTACAAAATTCGTTCAGGGGCTGTGATGCAACCTGGATTGACCATATCTAGACCCACAGCTGATTGAGACATAAGGGTGGACACTCTTGGGGCTGAGAGGTTCGGTGAGGTTGGGTGAGCCAACGCAGACCCTTTCAAGTAATACTGCATGGTACCCATCCCATGGGTCCCAAATCTCCAGGTTCAAGGGCATCTTCCTACGTCGAAAACAGGCATGAGAAACCCAGAAGATGGTACACCGTGTGATCGGGAAAGGTTTCTAAAACGCACCTCATTTCTCATCTCCTTTGCTCGGGTTCGCCATTCCAGCCGATTTACTAGCCATCTCCCTCCTTGGAGAATCAGCACCTTTACCCTCCTGTTCCGTACAGGTTGCAATTTGTCCTGAGGATGAACGGGAAGAGGGGGAACCAATGAGAGACTAGCTCTAGGTGTTGGGACAGGCACAGGTCACTCTATTTTCCCATCAGGAAGAAGAATTAAGCACAAGCTCAGCCTGCCCCCCAGAACCAGAAGAGGGCCTGAAGCAATCCTGCGCTTTTGCGGCCAGCTCCCAAAAAAGCGAGTTGAAAAATGGAGCTCAGGGGCACTGCAATTCACAAACCTGCAGAGTTTTAAATGATACCTCTCGTCCACAAATATATTAAGGGAAGGCAACGAAGAGGCTTTGAAAGCAAGGCAGAATTGCAGGAAACAGATTTCAGGAGGTAGATTCGAATCGCCTTGAAAGCACATGAAAAGCGGCAAAACGTGGACAATGATGCCCTTGGCCAAAAAGGGCGTATGCGTTTTTTCCTGAATATATTCAGGAAAAATCGCATACGCCCTTTTTGGCCAACCAAGCAACCTGGAAAGGCCAATCAGCGCTCCAAAGAAGTCTCGCTTCCCAGCGGGCAAAAGGGCCATGCGGAAAAAAGTGTCCAAACCAGAAATGCAGGACCGGCCATGGAGAAATGGGAGCCTTGCTACGCTGATGGGTGGGATGTAAATTGCCAACAGCCACTCTGGAGAAGTGTACGGTGTGTTCTGAAACATCTAAAAAACACAGCTTGGAGAGCATAGGGCACTTCCACTCATGGGCGTATAAATTGGGAAAACTAAAAATCAGCAAGACACAGGCACCCCAAAGTTTAGGGCTGCTCTGTTGACAAGAACCCCCACTTCATTACACCTTAAATATCCTAGGAAAGAGAAAAATGGATAAAGAAGTTGTGGTCCTCATGTACAATGGAATATCACTCAGCCATGAAATCAACGTCATAAGGCTAGTAGCAGCACGATGAGTGGATTTAGGTACGACGATTCTAAGTGAAATAAGTCACACAGAAAAAGACACTTATCATAAGATATCACTTCTAGAGGGAATGTAAAAACCGCTACACTTGAACTGAATTACAAAACAGAACAGAGTCACACGTTTAGGAAACACACTACGGCTGCTGAACGGGAAAGGTGAGGTGGGGTGATGCATAAAACAAGGGTTTCAAATTAGCTCAGATACCGTTCCATAAACCCAATATGTAAGAGACAAGACCTATTCCTTGCTCAGTGAACTGGACTCAACACCCCCTATTCACCGCACAAGAATATATCTGACTAGTAAGAATCTTCAAACCTATGTATTGATATCTCTCTGTAAGTGAGTCAAGGGGGTGTAAAGCGTCATAAACACAGCCGTGAAAAGCAGCTAAACCCCATTATAAAAATAAATTACTTTTCAAAACCCGTGAAACAAAGACAGTGAAAGAGAGAGAAATTCTTACAAAATTCGTTCAGGGGCTGTGATGCAACCTGGATTGACCATATCTAGACCCACAGCTGATTGAGACATAAGGGTGGACACTCTTGGGGCTGAGAGGTTCGGTGAGGTTGGGTGAGCCAACGCAGACCCTTTCAAGTAATACTGCATGGTACCCATCCCATGGGTCCCAAATCTCCAGGTTCAAGGGCATCTTCCTACGTCGAAAACAGGCATGAGAAACCCAGAAGATGGTACACCGTGTGATCGGGAAAGGTTTCTAAAACGCACCTCATTTCTCATCTCCTTTGCTCGGGTTCGCCATTCCAGCCGATTTACTAGCCATCTCCCTCCTTGGAGAATCAGCACCTTTAACCTCCTGTTCCGTACAGGTTGCAATTTGTCCTGAGGATGAACGGGAAGAGGGGGAACCAATGAGAGACTAGCTCTAGGTGTTGGGACAGGCACAGGTCACTCTATTTTCCCATCAGGAAGAAGAATTAAGCACAAGCTCAGCCTGCCCCCCAGAACCAGAAGAGGGCCTGAAGCAATCCTGCGCTTTTGTGGCCAGCTCCCAAAAAAGCGAGTTGAAAAATGGAGCTCAGGGGCACTGCAATTCACAAACCTGCAGAGTTTTAAATGATACCTCTCGTCCACAAATATATTAAGGGAAGGCAATGAAGAGGCTTTGAAAGCAAGGCAGAATTGCAGGAAACAGATTTCAGGAGGTAGATTCGAATCGCCTTGAAAGCACATGAAAAGCGGCAAAACGTGGACAATGATGCCCTTGGCCAAAAAGGGCGTATGCGTTTTTTCCTGAATATATTCAGGAAAAAACGCATACGCCCTTTTTGGCCAACCAAGCAACCTGGAAAGGCCAATCAGCGCTCCAAAGAAGTCTCGCTTCCCAGCGGGCAAAAGGGCCATGCGGAAAAAAGTGTCCAAACCAGAAATGCAGGACCGGCCATGGAGAAATGGGAGCCTTGCTACGCTGATGGGTGGGATGTAAATTGCCAACAGCCACTCTGGAGAAGTGTACGGTGTGTTCTGAAACATCTAAAAAACACAGCTTGGAGAGCATAGGGCACTTCCACTCATGGGCGTATAAATTGGGAAAACTAAAAATCAGCAAGACACAGGCACCCCAAAGTTTAGGGCTGCTCTGTTGACAAGAACCCCCACTTCATTACACCTTAAATATCCTAGGAAAGAGAAAAATGGATAAAGAAGTTGTGGTCCTCATGTACAATGGAATATCACTCAGCCATGAAATCTACGTCATAAGGCTAGTAGCAGCACGATGAGTGGATTTAGGTACGACGATTCTAAGTGAAATAAGTCACACAGAAAAAGACACTTATCATAAGATATCACTTCTAGAGGGAATGTAAAAATCGCTACACTTGAACTGAATTACAAAACAGAACAGAGTCACACGTTTAGAAAACACACTATGGCTGCTGAACGGGAAAGGTGAGGTGGGGTGATGCATAAAACAAGGGTTTCAAATTAGCTCCGATACCGTTCCATAAACCCAATATTTAAGAGACAATACCTATTCCTTTTTCAGTGAACTGGACTCAACACCCCCTATTCACCGCACAAGAATATATCTGACTAGTAAGAATCTTCAAACCTATGTATTGATATCTCTCTGTAAGTGAGTCAAGGGGGTGTAAAGCGGCATAAACACAGCCGTGAAAAGCAGCTAAACCCCATTATAAAAATAAATTACTTTTCAAAACCCGTGAAACAAAGACAGTGAAAGAGAGAGAAATTCTTCCAAAATTCGTTCAGGGGCTGTGATGCAACCTGGATTGACCATATCTAGACCCACAGCTGATTGAGACATAAGGGTGGACACTCTTGGGGCTGAGAGGTTCGGTGAGGTTGGGTGAGCCAACGCAGACCCTTTCAAGTAATACTGCATGGTACCCATCCCATGGGTCCCAAATCTCCAGGTTCAAGGGCATGTTCCTACGTCGAAAACAGGCATGAGAAACCCAGAAGATGGTACACCGTGTGATCGGGAAAGGTTTCTAAAACGCACCTCATTTCTCATCTCCTTTGCTCGGGTTCGCCATTCCAGCCGATTTACTAGCCATCTCCCTCCTTGGAGAATCAGCACCTTTACCCTCTTGTTCCGTACAGGTTGCAATTTGTCCTGAGGATGAACGGGAAGAGGGGGAACCAATGAGAGACTAGCTCTAGGTGTTGGGACAGGCACAGGTCACTCTATTTTCCCATCAGGAAGAAGAATTAAGCACAAGCTCAGCCTGCCCCCCAGAACCAGAAGAGGGCCTGAAGCAATCCTGCGCTTTTGCGCCCAGCTCCCAAAAAAGCGAGTTGAAAAATGGAGCTCAGGGGCACTGCAATTCACAAACCTGCAGAGTTTTAAATGATACCTCTCGTCCACAAATATATTAAGGGAAGGCAACGAAGAGGCTTTGAAAGCAAGGCAGAATTGCAGGAAACAGATTTCAGGAGGTAGATTCGAATCGCCTTGAAAGCACATGAAAAGCGGCAAAACGTGGACAATGATGCCCTTGGCCAAAAAGGGCGTATGCGTTTTTTCCTGAATATATTCAGGAAAAAACGCATACGCCCTTTTTGGCCAACCAAGCAACCTGGAAAGGCCAATCAGCGCTCCAAAGAAGTCTCGCTTCCCAGCGGGCAAAAGGGCCATGCGGAAAAAAGTGTCCAAACCAGAAATGCAGGACCGGCCATGGAGAAATGGGAGCCTTGCTACGCTGATGGGTGGGATGTAAATTGCCAACAGCCACTCTGGAGAAGTGTACGGTGTGTTCTGAAACATCTAAAAAACACAGCTTGGAGAGCATAGGGCACTTCCACTCATGGGCGTATAAATTGGGAAAACTAAAAATCAGCAAGACACAGGCACCCCAAAGTTTAGGGCTGCTCTGTTGACAAGAACCCCCACTTCATTACACCTTAAATATCCTAGGAAAGAGAAAAATGGATAAAGAAGTTGGGGTCCTCATGTACAATGGAATATCACTCAGCCATGAAATCAACGTCATAAGGCTAGTAGCAGCACGATGAGTGGATTTAGGTACGACGATTCTAAGTGAAATAAGTCACACAGAAAAAGACACTTATCATAAGATATCACTTCTAGAGGGAATGTAAAAATCGCTACACTTGAACTGAATTACAAAACAGAACAGAGTCACACGTTTAGGAAACACACTATGGCTGCTGAACGGGAAAGGTGAGGTGGGGTGATGCATAAAACAAGGGTTTCAAATTAGCTCCGATACCGTTCCATAAACCCAATATTTAAGAGACAATACCTATTCCTTTTTCAGTGAACTGGACTCAACACCCCCTATTCACCGCACAAGAATATATCTGACTAGTAAGAATCTTCAAACCTATGTATTGATATCTCTCTGTAAGTGAGTCAAGGGGGTGTAAAGCGGCATAAACACAGCCGTGAAAAGCAGCTAAACCCCATTATAAAAATAAATTACTTTTCAAAACCCGTGAAACAAAGACAGTGAAAGAGAGAGAAATTCTTCCAAAATTCGTTCAGGGGCTGTGATGCAACCTGGATTGACCATATCTAGACCCACAGCTGATTGAGACATAAGGGTGGACACTCTTGGGGCTGAGAGGTTCGGTGAGGTTGGGTGAGCCAACGCAGACCCTTTCAAGTAATACTGCATGGTACCCATCCCATGGGTCCCAAATCTCCAGGTTCAAGGGCAACTTCCTACGTCGAAAACAGGCATGAGAAACCCAGAAGATGGTACACCGTGTGATCGGGAAAGGTTTCTAAAACGCACCTCATTTCTCATCTCCTTTGCTCGGGTTCGCCATTCCAGCCGATTTACTAGCCATCTCCCTCCTTGGAGAATCAGCACCTTTAACCTCCTGTTCCGTACAGGTTGCAATTTGTCCTGAGGATGAACGGGAAGAGGGGGAACCAATGAGAGACTAGCTCTAGGTGTTGGGACAGGCACAGGTCACTCTATTTTCCCATCAGGAAGAAGAATTAAGCACAAGCTCAGCCTGCCCCCCAGAACCAGAAGAGGGCCTGAAGCAATCCTGCGCTTTTGCGGCCAGCTCCCAAAAAAGCGAGTTGAAAAATGGAGCTCAGGGGCACTGCAATTCACAAACCTGCAGAGTTTTAAATGATACCTCTCGTCCACAAATATATTAAGGGAAGGCAACGAAGAGGCTTTGAAAGCAAGGCAGAATTGCAGGAAACAGATTTCAGGAGGTAGATTCGAATCGCCTTGAAAGCACATGAAAAGCGGCAAAACGTGGACAATGATGCCCTTGGCCAAAAAGGGCGTATGCGTTTTTTCCTGAATATATTCAGGAAAAAACGCATACGCCCTTTTTGGCCAACCAAGCAACCTGGAAAGGCCAATCAGCGCTCCAAAGAAGTCTCGCTTCCCAGCGGGCAAAAGGGCCATGCGGAAAAAAGTGTCCAAACCAGAAATGCAGGACCGGCCATGGAGAAATGGGAGCCTTGCTACGCTGATGGGTGGGATGTAAATTGCCAACAGCCACTCTGGAGAAGTGTACGGTGTGTTCTGAAACATCTAAAAAACACAGCTTGGAGAGCATAGGGCACTTCCACTCATGGGCGTATAAATTGGGAAAACTAAAAATCAGCAAGACACAGGCACCCCAAAGTTTAGGGCTGCTCTGTTGACAAGAACCCCCACTTCATTACACCTTAAATATCCTAGGAAAGAGAAAAATGGATAAAGAAGTTGGGGTCCTCATGTACAATGGAATATCACTCAGCCATGAAATCAACGTCATAAGGCTAGTAGCAGCACGATGAGTGGATTTAGGTACGACGATTCTAAGTGAAATAAGTCACACAGAAAAAGACACTTATCATAAGATATCACTTCTAGAGGGAATGTAAAAACCGCTACACTTGAACTGAATTACAAAACAGAACAGAGTCACACGTTTAGGAAACACACTACGGCTGCTGAACGGGAAAGGTGAGGTGGGGTGATGCATAAAACAAGGGTTTCAAATTAGCTCAGATACCGTTCCATAAACCCAATATGTAAGAGACAAGACCTATTCCTTTTTCAGTGAACTGGACTCAACACCCCCTATTCACCGCACAAGAATATATCTGACTAGTAAGAATCTTCAAACCTATGTATTGATATCTCTCTGTAAGTGAGTCAAGGGGGTGTAAAGCGTCATAAACACAGCCGTGAAAAGCAGCTAAACCCCATTATAAAAATAAATTACTTTTCAAAACCCGTGAAACAAAGACAGTGAAAGAGAGAGAAATTCTTACAAAATTCGTTCAGGGGCTGTGATGCAACCTGGATTGACCATATCTAGACCCACAGCTGATTGAGACATAAGGGTGGACACTCTTGGGGCTGAGAGGTTCGGTGAGGTTGGGTGAGCCAACGCAGACCCTTTCAAGTAATACTGCATGGTACCCATCCCATGGGTCCCAAATCTCCAGGTTCAAGGGCATCTTCCTACGTCGAAAACAGGCATGAGAAACCCAGAAGATGGTACACCGTGTGATCGGGAAAGGTTTCTAAAACGCACCTCATTTCTCATCTCCTTTGCTCGGGTTCGCCATTCCAGCCGATTTACTAGCCATCTCCCTCCTTGGAGAATCAGCACCTTTAACCTCCTGTTCCGTACAGGTTGCAATTTGTCCTGAGGATGAACGGGAAGAGGGGGAACCAATGAGAGACTAGCTCTAGGTGTTGGGACAGGCACAGGTCACTCTATTTTCCCATCAGGAAGAAGAATTAAGCACAAGCTCAGCCTGCCCCCCAGAACCAGAAGAGGGCCTGAAGCAATCCTGCGCTTTTGTGGCCAGCTCCCAAAAAAGCGAGTTGAAAAATGGAGCTCAGGGGCACTGCAATTCACAAACCTGCAGAGTTTTAAATGATACCTCTCGTCCACAAATATATTAAGGGAAGGCAACGAAGAGGCTTTGAAAGCAAGGCAGAATTGCAGGAAACAGATTTCAGGAGGTAGATTCGAATCGCCTTGAAAGCACATGAAAAGCGGCAAAACGTGGACAATGATGCCCTTGGCCAAAAAGGGCGTATGCGTTTTTTCCTGAATATATTCAGGAAAAAACGCATACGCCCTTTTTGGCCAACCAAGCAACCTGGAAAGGGCAATCAGCGCTCCAAAGAAGTCTCGCTTCCCAGCGGGCAAAAGGGCCATGCGGAAAAAAGTGTCCAAACCAGAAATGCAGGACCGGCCATGGAGAAATGGGAGCCTTGCTACGCTGATGGGTGGGATGTAAATTGCCAACAGCCACTCTGGAGAAGTGTACGGTGTGTTCTGAAACATCTAAAAAACACAGCTTGGAGAGCATAGGGCACTTCCACTCATGGGCGTATAAATTGGGAAAACTAAAAATCAGCAAGACACAGGCACCCCAAAGTTTAGGGCTGCTCTGTTGACAAGAACCCCCACTTCATTACACCTTAAATATCCTAGGAAAGAGAAAAATGGATAAAGAAGTTGTGGTCCTCATGTACAATGGAATATCACTCAGCCATGAAATCAACGTCATAAGGCTAGTAGCAGCACGATGAGTGGATTTAGGTACGACGATTCTAAGTGAAATAAGTCACACAGAAAAAGACACTTATCATAAGATATCACTTCTAGAGGGAATGTAAAAATCGCTACACTTGAACTGAATTACAAAACAGAACAGAGTCACACGTTTAGAAAACACACTATGGCTGCTGAACGGGAAAGGTGAGGTGGGGTGATGCATAAAACAAGGGTTTCAAATTAGCTCCGATACCGTTCCATAAACCCAATATTTAAGAGACAATACCTATTCCTTTTTCAGTGAACTGGACTCAACACCCCCTATTCACCGCACAAGAATATATCTGACTAGTAAGAATCTTCAAACCTATGTATTGATATCTCTCTGTAAGTGAGTCAAGGGGGTGTAAAGCGGCATAAACACAGCCGTGAAAAGCAGCTAAACCCCATTATAAAAATAAATTACTTTTCAAAACCCGTGAAACAAAGACAGTGAAAGAGAGAGAAATTCTTACAAAATTCGTTCAGGGGCTGTGATGCAACCTGGATTGACCATATCTAGACCCACAGCTGATTGAGACATCAGGGTGGACACTCTTGGGGCTGAGAGGTTCGGTGAGGTTGGGTGAGCCAACGCAGACCCTTTCAAGTAATACTGCATGGTACCCATCCCATGGGTCCCAAATCTCCAGGTTCAAGGGCATCTTCCTACGTCGAAAACAGGCATGAGAAACCCAGAAGATGGTACACCGTGTGATCGGGAAAGGTTTCTAAAACGCACCTCATTTCTCATCTCCTTTGCTCGGGTTCGCCATTCCAGCCGATTTACTAGCCATCTCCCTCCTTGGAGAATCAGCACCTTTACCCTCTTGTTCCGTACAGGTTGCAATTTGTCCTGAGGATGAACGGGAAGAGGGGGAACCAATGAGAGACTAGCTCTAGGTGTTGGGACAGGCACAGGTCACTCTATTTTCCCATCAGGAAGAAGAATTAAGCACAAGCTCAGCCTGCCCCCCAGAACCAGAAGAGGGCCTGAAGCAATCCTGCGCTTTTGCGCCCAGCTCCCAAAAAAGCGAGTTGAAAAATGGAGCTCAGGGGCACTGCAATTCACAAACCTGCAGAGTTTTAAATGATACCTCTCGTCCACAAATATATTAAGGGAAGGCAACGAAGAGGCTTTGAAAGCAAGGCAGAATTGCAGGAAACAGATTTCAGGAGGTAGATTCGAATCGCCTTGAAAGCACATGAAAAGCGGCAAAACGTGGACAATGATGCCCTTGGCCAAAAAGGGCGTATGCGTTTTTTCCTGAATATATTCAGGAAAAAACGCATACGCCCTTTTTGGCCAACCAAGCAACCTGGAAAGGCCAATCAGCGCTCCAAAGAAGTCTCGCTTCCCAGCGGGCAAAAGGGCCATGCGGAAAAAAGTGTCCAAACCAGAAATGCAGGACCGGCCATGGAGAAATGGGAGCCTTGCTACGCTGATGGGTGGGATGTAAATTGCCAACAGCCACTCTGGAGAAGTGTACGGTGTGTTCTGAAACATCTAAAAAACACAGCTTGGAGAGCATAGGGCACTTCCACTCATGTGCGTATAAATTGGGAAAACTAAAAATCAGCAAGACACAGGCACCCCAAAGTTTAGGGCTGCTCTGTTGACAAGAACCCCCACTTCATTACACCTTAATTATCCTAGGAAAGAGAAAAATGGATAAAGAAGTTGTGGTCCTCATGTACAATGGAATATCACTCAGCCATGAAATCAACGTCATAAGGCTAGTAGCAGCACGATGAGTGGATTTAGGTACGACGATTCTAAGTGAAATAAGTCACACAGAAAAAGACACTTATCATAAGATATCACTTCTAGAGGGAATGTAAAAACCGCTACACTTGAACTGAATTACAAAACAGAACAGAGTCACACGTTTAGGAAACACACTACGGCTGCTGAACGGGAAAGGTGAGGTGGGGTGATGCATAAAACAAGGGTTTCAAATTAGCTCAGATACCGTTCCATAAACCCAATATGTAAGAGACAAGACCTATTCCTTGCTCAGTGAACTGGACTCAACACCCCCTATTCACCGCACAAGAATATATCTGACTAGTAAGAATCTTCAAACCTATGTATTGATATCTCTCTGTAAGTGAGTCAAGGGGGTGTAAAGCGGCATAAACACAGCCGTGAAAAGCAGCTAAACCCCATTATAAAAATAAATTACTTTTCAAAACCCGTGAAACAAAGACAGTGAAAGAGAGAGAAATTCTTACAAAATTCCTTCAGGGGCTGTGATGCAACCTGGATTGACCATATCTAGACCCACAGCTGATTGAGACATAAGGGTGGACACTCTTGGGGCTGAGAGGTTCGGTGAGGTTGGGTGAGCCAACGCAGACCCTTTCAAGTAATACTGCATGGTACCCATCCCATGGGTCCCAAATCTCCAGGTTCAAGGGCATCTTCCTACGTCGAAAACAGGCATGAGAAACCCAGAAGATGGTACACCGTGTGATCGGGAAAGGTTTCTAAAACGCACCTCATTTCTCATCTCCTTTGCTCGGGTTCGCCATTCCAGCCGATTTACTAGCCATCTCCCTCCTTGGAGAATCAGCACCTTTAACCTCCTGTTCCGTACAGGTTGCAATTTGTCCTGAGGATGAACGGGAAGAGGGGGAACCAATGAGAGACTAGCTCTAGGTGTTGGGACAGGCACAGGTCACTCTATTTTCCCATCAGGAAGAAGAATTAAGCACAAGCTCAGCCTGCCCCCCAGAACCAGAAGAGGGCCTGAAGCAATCCTGCGCTTTTGTGGCCAGCTCCCAAAAAAGCGAGTTGAAAAATGGAGCTCAGGGGCACTGCAATTCACAAACCTGCAGAGTTTTAAATGATACCTCTCGTCCACAAATATATTAAGGGAAGGCAACGAAGAGGCTTTGAAAGCAAGGCAGAATTGCAGGAAACAGATTTCAGGAGGTAGATTCGAATCGCCTTGAAAGCACATGAAAAGCGGCAAAACGTGGACAATGATGCCCTTGGCCAAAAAGGGCGTATGCGTTTTTTCCTGAATATATTCAGGAAAAAACGCATACGCCCTTTTTGGCCAACCAAGCAACCTGGAAAGGCCAATCAGCGCTCCAAAGAAGTCTCGCTTCCCAGCGGGCAAAAGGGCCATGTGGAAAAAAGTGTCCAAACCAGAAATGCAGGACCGGCCATGGAGAAATGGGAGCCTTGCTACGCTGATGGGTGGGATGTAAATTGCCAACAGCCACTCTGGAGAAGTGTATGGTGTGTTCTGAAACATCTAAAAAACACAGCTTGGAGAGCATAGGGCACTTCCACTCATGGGCGTATAAATTGGGAAAACTAAAAATCAGCAAGACACAGGCACCCCAAAGTTTAGGGCTGCTCTGTTGACAAGAACCCCCACTTCATTACACCTTAAATATCCTAGGAAAGAGAAAAATGGATAAAGAAGTTGGGGTCCTCATGTACAATGGAATATCACTCAGCCATGAAATCAACGTCATAAGGCTAGTAGCAGCACGATGAGTGGATTTAGGTACGACGATTCTAAGTGAAATAAGTCACACAGAAAAAGACACTTATCATAAGATATCACTTCTAGAGGGAATGTAAAAACCGCTACACTTGAACTGAATTACAAAACAGAACAGAGTCACACGTTTAGGAAACACACTACGGCTGCTGAACGGGAAAGGTGAGGTGGGGTGATGCATAAAACAAGGGTTTCAAATTAGCTCAGATACCGTTCCATAAACCCAATATGTAAGAGACAAGACCTATTCCTTTTTCAGTGAACTGGACTCAACACCCCCTATTCACCGCACAAGAATATATCTGACTAGTAAGAATCTTCAAACCTATGTATTGATATCTCTCTGTAAGTGAGTCAAGGGGGTGTAAAGCGGCATAAACACAGCCGTGAAAAGCAGCTAAACCCCATTATAAAAATAAATTACTTTTCAAAACCCGTGAAACAAAGACAGTGAAAGAGAGAGAAATTCTTACAAAATTCGTTCAGGGGCTGTGATGCAACCTGGATTGACCATATCTAGACCCACAGCTGATTGAGACATAAGGGTGGACACTCTTGGGGCTGAGAGGTTCGGTGAGGTTGGGTGAGCCAACGCAGACCCTTTCAAGTAATACTGCATGGTACCCATCCCATGGGTCCCAAATCTCCAGGTTCAAGGGCATCTTCCTACGTCGAAAACAGGCATGAGAAACCCAGAAGATGGTACACCGTGTGATCGGGAAAGGTTTCTAAAACGCACCTCATTTCTCATCTCCTTTGCTCGGGTTCGCCATTCCAGCCGATTTACTAGCCATCTCCCTCCTTGGAGAATCAGCACCTTTACCCTCCTGTTCCGTACAGGTTGCAATTTGTCCTGAGGATGAACGGGAAGAGGGGGAACCAATGAGAGACTAGCTCTAGGTGTTGGGACAGGCACAGGTCACTCTATTTTCCCATCAGGAAGAAGAATTAAGCACAAGCTCAGCCTGCCCCCCAGAACCAGAAGAGGTCCTGAAGCAATCCTGCGCTTTTGCGGCCAGCTCCCAAAAAAGCGAGTTGAAAAATGGAGCTCAGGGGCACTGCAATTCACAAACCTGCAGAGTTTTAAATGATACCTCTCGTCCACAAATATATTAAGGGAAGGCAACGAAGAGGCTTTGAAAGCAAGGCAGAATTGCAGGAAACAGATTTCAGGAGGTAGATTCGAATCGCCTTGAAAGCACATGAAAAGCGGCAAAACGTGGACAATGATGGCCTTGGCCAAAAAGGGCGTATGCGTTTTTTCCTGAATATATTCAGGAAAAATCGCATACGCCCTTTTTGGCCAACCAAGCAACCTGGAAAGGCCAATCAGCGCTCCAAAGAAGTCTAGCTTCCCAGCGGGCAAAAGGGCCATGCGGAAAAAAGTGTCCAAACCAGAAATGCAGGACCGGCCATGGAGAAATGGGAGCCTTGCTACGCTGATGGGTGGGATGTAAATTGCCAACAGCCACTCTGGAGAAGTGTACGGTGTGTTCTGAAACATCTAAAAAACACAGCTTGGAGAGCATAGGGCACTTCCACTCATGGGCGTATAAATTGGGAAAACTAAAAATCAGCAAGACACAGGCACCCCAAAGTTTAGGGCTGCTCTGTTGACAAGAACCCCCACTTCATTACACCTTAAATATCCTAGGAAAGAGAAAAATGGATAAAGAAGTTGTGGTCCTCATGTACAATGGAATATCACTCAGCCATGAAATCCACGTCATAAGGCTAGTAGCAGCACGATGAGTGGATTTAGGTCCGACGATTCTAAGTGAAATAAGTCACACAGAAAAAGACACTTATCATAAGATATCACTTCTAGAGGGAATGTAAAAACCGCTACACTTGAACTGAATTACAAAACAGAACAGAGTCACACGTTTAGGAAACACACTACGGCTGCTGAACGGGAAAGGTGAGGTGGGGTGATGCATAAAACAAGGGTTTCAAATTAGCTCAGATACCGTTCCATAAACCCAATATGTAAGAGACAAGACCTATTCCTTTTTCAGTGAACTGGACTCAACACCCCCTATTCACCGCACAAGAATATATCTGACTAGTAAGAATCTTCAAACCTATGTATTGATATCTCTCTGTAAGTGAGTCAAGGGGGTGTAAAGCGGCATAAACACAGCCGTGAAAAGCAGCTAAACCCCATTATAAAAATAAATTACTTTTCAAAACCCGTGAAACAAAGACAGTGAAAGAGAGAGAAATTCTTACAAAATTCGTTCAGGGGCTGTGATGCAACCTGGATTGACCATATCTAGACCCACAGCTGATTGAGACATAAGGGTGGACACTCTTGGGGCTGAGAGGTTCGGTGAGGTTGGGTGAGCCAACGCAGACCCTTTCAAGTAATACTGCATGGTACCCATCCCATGGGTCCCAAATCTCCAGGTTCAAGGGCATCTTCCTACGTCGAAAACAGGCATGAGAAACCCAGAAGATGGTACACCGTGTGATCGGGAAAGGTTTCTAAAACGCACCTCATTTCTCATCTCCTTTGCTCGGGTTCGCCATTCCAGCCGATTTACTAGCCATCTCCCTCCTTGGAGAATCAGCACCTTTAACCTCCTGTTCCGTACAGGTTGCAATTTGTCCTGAGGATGAACGGGAAGAGGGGGAACCAATGAGAGACTAGCTCTAGGTGTTGGGACAGGCACAGGTCACTCTATTTTCCCATCAGGAAGAATAATTAAGCACAAGCTCAGCCTGCCCCCCAGAACCAGAAGAGGGCCTGAAGCAATCCTGCGCTTTTGTGGCCAGCTCCCAAAAAAGCGAGTTGAAAAATGGAGCTCAGGGGCACTGCAATTCACAAACCTGCAGAGTTTTAAATGATACCTCTCGTCCACAAATATATTAAGGGAAGGCAACGAAGAGGCTTTGAAAGCAAGGCAGAATTGCAGGAAACAGATTTCAGGAGGTAGATTCGAATCGCCTTGAAAGCACATGAAAAGCGGCAAAACGTGGACAATGATGCCCTTGGCCAAAAAGGGCGTATGCGTTTTTTCCTGAATATATTCAGGAAAAAACGCATACGCCCTTTTTGGCCAACCAAGCAACCTGGAAAGGCCAATCAGCGCTCCAAAGAAGTCTCGCTTCCCAGCGGGCAAAAGGGCCATGCGGAAAAAAGTGTCCAAACCAGAAATGCAGGACCGGCCATGGAGAAATGGGAGCCTTGCTACGCTGATGCGTGGGATGTAAATTGCCAACAGCCACTCTGGAGAAGTGTACGGTGTGTTCTGAAACATCTAAAAAACACAGCTTGGAGAGCATAGGGCACTTCCACTCATGGGCGTATAAATTGGGAAAACTAAAAATCAGCAAGACACAGGCACCCCAAAGTTTAGGGCTGCTCTGTTGACAAGAACCCCCACTTCATTACACCTTAAATATCCTAGGAAAGAGAAAAATGGATAAAGAAGTTGTGGTCCTCATGTACAATGGAATATCACTCAGCCATGAAATCAACGTCATAAGGCTAGTAGCAGCACGATGAGTGGATTTAGGTACGACGATTCTAAGTGAAATAAGTCACACAGAAAAAGACACTTATCATAAGATATCACTTCTAGAGGGAATGT
This sequence comes from Balaenoptera acutorostrata, assembly GCF_949987535.1. NCBI lineage: Eukaryota > Metazoa > Chordata > Mammalia > Artiodactyla > Balaenopteridae > Balaenoptera > Balaenoptera acutorostrata. The sequence continues at coordinate 3,815 of NW_026646802.1, read as the reverse complement.
AAAAATCGCTACACTTGAACTGAATTACAAAACAGAACAGAGTCACACGTTTAGAAAACACACTATGGCTGGCTGAACGGGAAAGGTGAGGTGGGGTGATGCATAAAACAAGGGTTTCAAATTAGCTCCGATACCGTTCCATAAACCCAATATTTAAGAGACAATACCTATTCCTTTTTCAGTGAACTGGACTCAACACCCCCTATTCACCGCACAAGAATATATCTGACTAGTAAGAATCTTCAAACCTATGTATTGATATCTCTCTGTAAGTGAGTCAAGGGGGTGTAAAGCGGCATAAACACAGCCGTGAAAAGCAGCTAAACCCCATTATAAAAATAAATTACTTTTCAAAACCCGTGAAACAAAGACAGTGAAAGAGAGAGAAATTCTTCCAAAATTCGTTCAGGGGCTGTGATGCAACCTGGATTGACCATATCTAGACCCACAGCTGATTGAGACATCAGGGTGGACACTCTTGGGGCTGAGAGGTTCGGTGAGGTTGGGTGAGCCAACGCAGACCCTTTCAAGTAATACTGCATGGTACCCATCCCATGGGTCCCAAATCTCCAGGTTCAAGGGCATCTTCCTACGTCGAAAACAGGCATGAGAAACCCAGAAGATGGTACACCGTGTGATCGGGAAAGGTTTCTAAAACGCACCTCATTTCTCATCTCCTTTGCTCGGGTTCGACATTCCAGCCGATTTACTAGCCATCTCCCTCCTTGGAGAATCAGCACCTTTACCCTCTTGTTCCGTACAGGTTGCAATTTGTCCTGAGGATGAACGGGAAGAGGGGGAACCAATGAGAGACTAGCTCTAGGTGTTGGGACAGGCACAGGTCACTCTATTTTCCCATCAGGAAGAAGAATTAAGCACAAGCTCAGCCTGCCCCCCAGAACCAGAAGAGGGCCTGAAGCAATCCTGCGCTTTTGCGGCCATCTCCCAAAAAAGCGAGTTGAAAAATGGAGCTCAGGGGCACTGCAATTCACAAACCTGCAGAGTTTTAAATGATACCTCTCGTCCACAAATATATTAAGGGAAGGCAACGAAGAGGCTTTGAAAGCAAGGCAGAATTGCAGGAAACAGATTTCAGGAGGTAGATTCGAATCGCCTTGAAAGCACATGAAAAGCGGCAAAACGTGGACAATGATGCCCTTGGCCAAAAAGGGCGTATGCGTTTTTTCCTGAATATATTCAGGAAAAAACGCATACGCCCTTTTTGGCCAACCAAGCAACCTGGAAAGGCCAATCAGCGCTCCAAAGAAGTCTCGCTTCCCAGCGGGCAAAAGGGCCATGCGGAAAAAAGTGTCCAAACCAGAAATGCAGGACCGGCCATGGAGAAATGGGAGCCTTGCTACGCTGATGGGTGGGATGTAAATTGCCAACAGCCACTCTGGAGAAGTGTACGGTGTGTTCTGAAACATCTAAAAAACACAGCTTGGAGAGCATAGGGCACTTCCACTCATGTGCGTATAAATTGGGAAAACTAAAAATCAGCAAGACACAGGCACCCCAAAGTTTAGGGCTGCTCTGTTGACAAGAACCCCCACTTCATTACACCTTAATTATCCTAGGAAAGAGAAAAATGGATAAAGAAGTTGTGGTCCTCATGTACAATGGAATATCACTCAGCCATGAAATCAACGTCATAAGGCTAGTAGCAGCACGATGAGTGGATTTAGGTACGACGATTCTAAGTGAAATAAGTCACACAGAAAAAGACACTTATCATAAGATATCACTTCTAGAGGGAATGTAAAAACCGCTACACTTGAACTGAATTACAAAACAGAACAGAGTCACACGTTTAGGAAACACACTACGGCTGCTGAACGGGAAAGGTGAGGTGGGGTGATGCATAAAACAAGGGTTTCAAATTAGCTCAGATACCGTTCCATAAACCCAATATGTAAGAGACAAGACCTATTCCTTGCTCAGTGAACTGGACTCAACACCCCCTATTCACCGCACAAGAATATATCTGACTAGTAAGAATCTTCAAACCTATGTATTGATATCTCTCTGTAAGTGAGTCAAGGGGGTGTAAAGCGGCATAAACACAGCCGTGAAAAGCAGCTAAACCCCATTATAAAAATAAATTACTTTTCAAAACCCGTGAAACAAAGACAGTGAAAGAGAGAGAAATTCTTACAAAATTCGTTCAGGGGCTGTGATGCAACCTGGATTGACCATATCTAGACCCACAGCTGATTGAGACATAAGGGTGGACACTCTTGGGGCTGAGAGGTTCGGTGAGGTTGGGTGAGCCAACGCAGACCCTTTCAAGTAATACTGCATGGTACCCATCCCATGGGTCCCAAATCTCCAGGTTCAAGGGCATCTTCCTACATCGAAAACAGGCATGAGAAACCCAGAAGATGGTACACCGTGTGATCGGGAAAGGTTTCTAAAACGCACCTCATTTCTCATCTCCTTTGCTCGGGTTCGCCATTCCAGCCGATTTACTAGCCATCTCCCTCCTTGGAGAATCAGCACCTTTAACCTCCTGTTCCGTACAGGTTGCAATTTGTCCTGAGGATGAACGGGAAGAGGGGGAACCAATGAGAGACTAGCTCTAGGTGTTGGGACAGGCACAGGTCACTCTATTTTCCCATCAGGAAGAAGAATTAAGCACAAGCTCAGCCTGCCCCCCAGAACCAGAAGAGGGCCTGAAGCAATCCTGCGCTTTTGCGGCCATCTCCCAAAAAAGCGAGTTGAAAAATGGAGCTCAGGGGCACTGCAATTCACAAACCTGCAGAGTTTTAAATGATACCTCTCGTCCACAAATATATTAAGGGAAGGCAACGAAGAGGCTTTGAAAGCAAGGCAGAATTGCAGGAAACAGATTTCAGGAGGTAGATTCGAATCGCCTTGAAAGCACATGAAAAGCGGCAAAACGTGGACAATGATGCCCTTGGCCAAAAAGGGCGTATGCGTTTTTTCCTGAATATATTCAGGAAAAAACGCATACGCCCTTTTTGGCCAACCAAGCAACCTGGAAAGGCCAATCAGCGCTCCAAAGAAGTCTCGCTTCCCAGCGGGCAAAAGGGCCATGCGGAAAAAAGTGTCCAAACCAGAAATGCAGGACCGGCCATGGAGAAATGGGAGCCTTGCTACGCTGATGGGTGGGATGTAAATTGCCAACAGCCACTCTGGAGAAGTGTACGGTGTGTTCTGAAACATCTAAAAAACACAGCTTGGAGAGCATAGGGCACTTCCACTCATGTGCGTATAAATTGGGAAAACTAAAAATCAGCAAGACACAGGCACCCCAAAGTTTAGGGCTGCTCTGTTGACAAGAACCCCCACTTCATTACACCTTAATTATCCTAGGAAAGAGAAAAATGGATAAAGAAGTTGTGGTCCTCATGTACAATGGAATATCACTCAGCCATGAAATCAACGTCATAAGGCTAGTAGCAGCACGATGAGTGGATTTAGGTACGACGATTCTAAGTGAAATAAGTCACACAGAAAAAGACACTTATCATAAGATATCACTTCTAGAGGGAATGTAAAAACCGCTACACTTGAACTGAATTACAAAACAGAACAGAGTCACACGTTTAGGAAACACACTACGGCTGCTGAACGGGAAAGGTGAGGTGGGGTGATGCATAAAACAAGGGTTTCAAATTAGCTCAGATACCGTTCCATAAACCCAATATGTAAGAGACAAGACCTATTCCTTGCTCAGTGAACTGGACTCAACACCCCCTATTCACCGCACAAGAATATATCTGACTAGTAAGAATCTTCAAACCTATGTATTGATATCTCTCTGTAAGTGAGTCAAGGGGGTGTAAAGCGGC